>NC_090646.1:517634711-517934711 GCF_040937935.1 Hyperolius riggenbachi | reverse complement strand
GGTGGAGATGGTGGTGGAGACCCTCTCTGGAGCACAGCTGAGGATCTCTTCCACGTGGGAGGTCCCGCAGGAAGCGGTGGCTATGCGACCCGCACCACGTGGACGCTGAGCTCTGTGCCGGCCGCTCGCCCGTGGGCCGGCTTAGGTGTGGGGTCTCTGAAGCCTCCTGTTGTGGCGGTGGCTGGCTCAGGGCAGCAATCCGGGATGGGATCAGTGACCTGCTGTGTCTGCGTAAAAAGGCAGACGCTGATCCAGGACCCGGCAGCAGCGGTGGAGAGCTGCTAGTGTGGCACCCGTGTGTTATGAGGCTCCAGCAGCGGCAGGCTACACAGTTCCTCTTCAGCAATCCGGGCAGCGGCGGTGGATTTTCAAACAGGGCACGTGGGCCCCGAACCAGCTGACCGCCTGATCAGCTGGCATGCCGCCGCCGTCATGCGGCTGATGGTTCGCGCCGAGGAGCGCTCTCCCGTGTTCCCACATCCTCCCCAGTGGACTAGGGAGGGGGGCCTGAAAGGTGTCACAGATGGTCGCCGATGATGCAGGGGCAGCGGCGGCAGATCAGCAGAGCTCCGTGCTGTCCCCCATGCGTGCGCACTGCACGTGGGCCACCCGAGCAGCTGTTTCTCTCGCCGTCATGTGCCGGTCCGTGGCCGATGCAGAGCCGGACCGGCAGTACCCATGTCCTCTGCCTCCTACCTCAGCAAGAGGTAAAGCTCAGAGGTGAGTGGAGGAGAGATTTCCTCCTAAAAAAGCAAAAAAGGCCGGAGCCCTGTGGCCGAGGCGTCCGCGTCCGGCGCCATCTTACCCAGTAGTGGAGTCTAGGTGACCACGGGTCTTCACCCACACCCCCTTGAGGGGGATGCAGGACCACACTCCCAGGAGGGGAATGTGGAACTTCGCTGCCTAGTGCCCTACCAGGTCACTACTGGGATCGTCTCAGCAAGTGGTTGGGAGAACAGAGACACTAATTGTGGAGCAGGAGTGGTCAGACGAGATCCGGAAGTCCAGGCAAACAGAGATCAGCACAAATCGGGGTCACAAGCCAAGAGGTCGGGGCAGGCGGAGATCAGGAGTAGTCGGGGTCACAAGCCAGGGGTCAGGGCAGGCAGCAGACAACGGTATTCCAGAAGACAAGCCAAAGATCAGGGCAGGCGGAGATCAGGAGTAGTCGGGGTCACAAGCCGGGGTCACAACAGGAGATCAATCAGGAAATCAGCAGAACTGGAACAACGGTTCACCAACAGGCTAGCCAAACTGATCAGAACGAGCAGCACTGCAGTTAGGGACAGTGCTGCTTTTATACTGTGAATTGGCGCCGAAATTAGCGCTCTGCGCATGCGCAGAGCGCGCGCCCCCGTTTGCGCATGCGCGCACGCGCATATGGTTATGCGCGCGCAGACGCGCGCGCGCGCACGGCACTGTGCGCATGCGCACTGCGCGCAGCGCCAAACGCCGTGCAGGAAGAGGGACTACAAGGACCAGAGAGCCCCCGCGCGTGCGCACTAGAGGGCGCCCCCGAGAGCTCCGAGGAGGACCCCGATGGTGAGTATGACATTGCCCCCCTCCCAGGGGCAACCTCCGGGTGCCCCTAGGACCAGGTTTGCCAGGGAATCTCTTGTGGAATTGTTTGACCAATCTAGGGGCATGTACATTCCGGGCAGGTTCCCATGAGTTCTCCTCCAGACCAAATCCCCTCCATTTGATGAGATACTGAAGCGACTGTCTAATTCTTCTGCTGTCCAGTATCTTCTCCACCTCAAATTCTTCCATCCCGTCAATCACAACTGGTTGTGGTGGATCCGAGGAGCGGCCTGGGAAGCTATTTGGAATCACCTTCTTCAAACTGGAGACGTGGAACACGGGATGCACCCGGAGTGAAGTAGGTAAAGTAAGTTTGAATGCTACTGGATTGATTTGTTTAGATATTGGAAAAGGTCCAATGTACCTGGGCGCCAGCTTCTTGGAGGCACAACGCAACTTAAGGTTTGCGGTGGAGAGCCAGACCAGGTCTCCAGGGGCAAAAACTGGACTCTCCTTCCGTCGACGGTCAGCAAACCTTTTTCCCTTCTCCTGGGCCTGTTTTAAAGTAATATGGACAGTATTAATGTTGTCGTGGATGGCAGAAATCCTTTCTTGGGCTCCGGGACAGACAGAGGTAAAGTTCACATCAGGTAAGAATGAAGGATGATAACCGTAGTTGATGAAGAACGGTGACTGCTGAGTAGAGGTATGAATGGAATTATTATATGCAAATTCTGCCGTGGCCAACAGTGGGTACCAATCGTCCTGAGAGGCTGAAGTAAAGCACCTTATATACTGCTCCAGGGTCTGGTTTGTCCTTTCAGTTTGTCCATTGGATTGTGGATGGTAACCTGAAGAAAGGGAGACCCTAATTCCCAGACCCCTACAGAGCTCTCGCCAGAATTTGGAAGTGAACTGGGTGCCCCGGTCAGATACGATGTCCTCAGGTAGACCGTGGAGTCTGACAATTTCCCTTACGAAAGCTTGAGCTGTCTCTGCAGCGGACGGAACTTGTTTGAAAGGCAGGAAGTGAGCCATTTTGGAAAAACGGTCGACAATGACCAGTATAGTGGTAAACCCCTCTGAAGGTGGCAGATCCACCACGAAATCCATTGCGATGGCCTTCCAAGGTTGTGTTGGCACTGGAAGAGGTTTCAGAAGACCCCATGGTCGGCCCCGAGTGGTCTTAGAACGGGCACAGACCTCACAAGAGGCCACGTATGACTTGCAGTCCTTAGATAGTTCAGGCCACCAGAAGTTCCTCCGTACTAGGTCCTGCGTTTTATGAACCCCAAAGTGGCCAGCCAGTTGATTATCATGACAGGCTTGCAGGACTGACAAACGAGTCTCGGAGGGAGCAAAGATCTTCCCTTGGAACAGGTAGAGTCCTTCTTTAAGTGGTAAATCCGGAGGCGAGCTCAAGCCCGCAGAAGCTTGTCGGATAGAATCCATCAGGTTGGAATGCAGGAACAGGAAGTGCTGTGGAGACAGGATGTTCTCAGGTGATGACTCAGGGCCTGACTCGGACTGGTACATGCGGGACAAGGCGTCTGGCTTTATATTTTTGGATCCTGGACGGTAGGTCAAGTGGAAGGTAAACCTGGAGAAGAAGAGTGACCACCTAGCCTGACGTGGTCGGAGTCTCTTAGCAGTCCTGAGGTACTCTAGGTTTTTATGGTCTGTGAGTACCAGTATGGGATGTTCAGCACCTTCGAGAAGGTATCGCCACTCCTCCAGAGCTGCCTTAATGGCCAAGAGTTCTCGATCCGCCACGTCATAGTTCCTTTCTGAAGGATTCAACTTCCGGGAGAAGAAGGCAACTGGATGGAGGACCGCCTTAGGACCGAAGCGTTGGGAGAGGATTGCTCCAATAGCAACTTCAGAGGCATCGACCTCCAAGACGAAGGCTTTGGTAGGATCGGGGTGTTTAAGGATGGGTGCTGAAGTGAAGCACGACTTTAACTTTTCAAAAGCTGACTGGGCTTCTGGGGTCCAGCGGAAGGACTGACGGGTACTGGTCAACTGAGTGATGGGTGCAACAATCCGTGAGAAATTTTTGATGAAGCGTCTATAAAAGTTGGCAAATCCAATGAAACGTTGTATGGCCTTCCTATCAGCAGGTACCGGCCAGTCAAGGATCGCCGAGACTTTCTGGGGATCCATCTCCACTCCTCCTGGAGAAATCTTTAGGCCCAGAAACTGGATGTTAGTCTTATGGAATTCACACTTCTCGGGCTTAGCATAGAGTCCATGGGTTCGAAGACGGGCCAAGACCCGTTTTACATGACTATAATGGACCTCCTGAGAAGGGGAGAAGATAAGGATGTCATCCAAATAGACCACCATGAAGTTGTCAATATAATCCCTGAAGATATCATTGACGAAGTGTTGAAACGTGGCTGGAGCATTACACAAGCCGAACGGCATCACAAGGTACTCGAAATGTCCGAACCGGGAACGGAAAGCCGTCTTCCACTCATCTCCTTTGCGGATCCTGATCAGATTGTAGGCCCCCCTTAAGTCAAGCTTGGAGAAGATACAGGCCGATCCAAGTCGCTGGAACAAATCAGGCATCAATGGTAGAGGGTATCGATTCTTAATGGTTATCTTGTTCAGATCCCGATAATCGATGCAAGGACGAAGGGAGCCATCCTTCTTTTCCACAAAGAAAATCCCGGCCCCAGCGGGAGATGTAGAAGGTCGAATGAACCCCTTTTGGAGATTTTCCTCTATGTACTCCTTGAGGATCTGGGTCTCGGGTTCTGAAAGTGGATAAGTTCTGCCGAAAGGGATGGGAGCACCTGGCTGGAGGTCAATTGGACAGTCATATGGGCGGTGTGGTGGAAGAGCATCCGCCTTGGACTTGTCGAAGACATCTAGAAAGTCGTGATAGACCCTTGGGATAATGTCCTTCTTGGGTGAGTCCATACAGAACAAGGACCCAGCTCGAGGAAAACATGAACGAAGACAGTAGTTGGAACTGAAGGAAACCTTACGAGAAGCCCAATTAATAATAGGGTTGTGAGTCCTTAGCCAGGGCATCCCCAGGATGACCGGAAACAGAGGAGAAGGCAGAAGGTCGAAACTCAAGTATTCTTGATGTTCTCCCTGGATGGAAACAAGGAGTGGTAGTGTCTCGGAGATGATAGGACCGGAGCAAATAGCAGATCCATCTGCCAACTGAATGGATAAAGGTTGACTCTTGCGGCGGACAGGAAGGAGTAGTTGCTGTGCCAGTTGAACATCCAGGAAGCAAGAGCAGGCTCCTGAATCCACTATGGCCTCAATAGTTGCGGTCTTTCCGTGCGGGCCCTGTAATGAGAGAGTAAGCGGGACATGAGAGGAGGCCAGTGGAGGAACAGGAAAACCACTAGCACATCTCACTAATTCAGGCTCACCAGACGGTCTGACTGGGCAGTTGTTGCGGAAGTGTCCGGATGCCCCACAGTACATGCACAAGTTGGATGATCTCCGACGTTGTCTCTCCTCTTGTGAAATAGCTGGTCGGGCAAGGCCAATCTGCATGGGTTCTGGCTCATCTGAAGTCACAGGAACAGGAGGTATTGGAGTAGGAAGAGTCTTGGGAGTGGGTAGACTCCAGGCCGGTCTGACTGAACCAGAGCGTTCGGCTCGTCTCTCCCTCAGTCTTCTGTCTATTTGAATAGAGAGACGAATAAGCTCCTTTAGAGTGCCTGGTACCCCAACCCTGGCTAGTTCATCTTTAAGGGCTTCTGAGAGACCCTGGCGAAACTGAAAGCTCAGAGCGGAGTCATTCCAGTCGACATCTGCCTCCCAGCGACGGAAGTCCAAGACATAGTCCTCGACAGGTCTCCTTCCTTGTCGCAGGGCTTGGAGCGCGTTTTCAGCTGACGCCGCTCTTCCTGGATCATCGAAGACCTCAGACATGGTCTCAAAGAAGGTGTCAAGGGTCAGTAAGGATGGGTGCCGCTGTTCCACCAGGCGAAGGGCCCATGCCTGGGGTTCTCCTTGCAGAAGGGAGATGACTGCTCCCACTTTGATCTCCTCGTTAGCAAAGGTGCGGGGTAAAAGCGAAAAGTGAAGCCGGCAAGCACTCTGGAACCATCTGAATTTGGATCGATCCCCTGAAAACCGTTCCGGTAGGGGTAACTTGGGCTCAGGAAGCAATGCTGCGGCTCCTTCTCCTAGGCCCGGAGTGGGTTCGTTATGAGCCGGGGGAACAACTGCTGGAGCAGGGACTGCAGGAGGAACCAAGACAGGAGCAGGGGCACGCAGTTGGTCGCGGATCTCTTGGTATCCCTTCTGTACTTCGTCCATCGAGACTCGAAGTTGAGTAACCAAGTCGTACAGGATCTCCACCGGGGTACGAGCTCCACTAGTGTCCATCTTGGCTGCTCGTTACTGTTAGGAACTGATGGGATATTCTCTTCAGTCCCTGTTGACCTTCCCACGATGGAAGAGACTTTACCCAGTAGTGGAGCCTAGGTGACCACGGGTCTTCACCCACACCCCCTTGAGGGGGATGCAGGACCACACTCCCAGGAGGGGAATGTGGAACTTCGCTGCCTAGTGCCCTACCAGGTCACTACTGGGATCGTCTCAGCAAGTGGTTGGGAGAACAGAGACACTAATTGTGGAGCAGGAGTGGTCAGACGAGATCCGGAAGTCCAGGCAAACAGAGATCAGCACAAATTGGGGTCACACGCCAAGAGGTCGGGGCAGGCGGAGATCAGGAGTAGTCGGGGTCACAAGCCAGGGGTCAGGGCAGGCAGCAGACAACGGTATTCCAGAAGACAAGCCAAAGATCAGGGCAGGCGGAGATCAGGAGTAGTCGGGGTCACAAGCCGGGGTCACAACAGGAGATCAATCAGGAAATCAGCAGAACTGGAACAACGGTTCACCAACAGGCTAGCCAAACTGATCAGAACGAGCAGCACTGCAGTTAGGGACAGTGCTGCTTTTATACTGTGAATTGGCGCCGAAATTAGCGCTCTGCGCATGCGCAGAGCGCGCGCCCCCGTTTGCGCATGCGCGCACGCGCATATGGTTATGCGCGCGCAGACGCGCGCGCGCGCACGGCACTGTGCGCATGCGCACTGCGCGCAGCGCCAAACGCCGTGCAGGAAGAGGGACTACAAGGACCAGAGAGCCCCCGCGCGTGCGCACTAGAGGGCGCCCCCGAGAGCTCCGAGGAGGACCCCGATGGTGAGTATGACACTTTCCCTTAATCCATGAAAATTTTTTATAGTATGATTAGGAAGAATGCTAGCCGGGTGTTCGTTCTTATACAAATAAGGCAACCATACAGTTTTTCTCAATGGAATTTCAAATAGATTCTGCTCAATATTTACCCAGGCTTTAGTTTGGTCATGCCTATGCCAGTCAATTATTCTTACCAATATTGCCGACTGGTAATATAAATGTGGGTCGGGTACCGCCAATCCTCCCCTACCTCTCGGTTGCTTCATGAGTTCCAGATTAATTTTGGAGGGCTTGTCCATCCAAATAAATCTCATGAGGTCTCGTCTTAAGTCATGGAAGAATCTAGTTGGAACTGGAATGGGTAAAGTCTGATATACATACATCAGCCTGGGCATAACATTCATTTTTATTATATTTATTCTACCCAATAATGAAAGATTAATTTTCCTCCACTTGCATAGATCTCCCCTTAACTTAGTGAGCAATGATAAATAGTTAAGACGATACATATCCCTCATCTCTGTTGTGATCTTGATACCCAAGTATGTCAAGCCCTCTGTTACCCACTTAAATCGAAAATTCTGTTTCATATGGTTAATCGCTTGTTCTGAGACATTAATCTTCAATGCTTCACATTTTTCCCAATTTATTTTAAAATTGGAAATATATCCAAATTCAGAAATTTCCTTCATGAGATTTGGCAAAGTAATATGGGGCTTTGTTATATAAAATAATAGGTTATCCCCGTAAGCAGCTACTCGATGTTCCACTGGACCTACTCTTAATCCAGCTACATCAGGATTCCTTCTGATGTTATTCAAAAAGGGTTCCAACGTTATTGCAAATATGAGGGTGGACATTGGGCAGCCCTGTCGGGTCCCATTACTAATTTTAAATGATTGAGACAGTTCCCCATTAACTCTAACCCGTGACGATACACCCTTATATAAAGCCAAAATTCATGACATCATATGATTCCCAATGCCAATATGCTGCAACACCCCTTTCATATAGGTCCAGCTGACTCTGTCAAAGGCCTTTTCGGCATCTTGTGACAGAAAAAAGACTTCAACTGCTGAGACCTTTGCCCATTGCATCAAATTGACAGTCCTTATTGTGTTATCCCGTGCTTCTCTAAATGGGATAAAGCCCACCTGATCAACGTGAATAAGGTCACTAAGCCAAGGAGAGATTCTATCCGCTAAGGTTTTTGCGTATACCTTCAAATCAACATTCAGCAGGGAGATTGGCCTATAACTAGAGCATAAGGACAGGTCCTTCCCCTGTTTATGGATGATCGTTATGTGGGATTCCAACGAGTCCCTACCCCAAGCGATCCGATTTCCCCCCTGTCCTATCGCATTCAGCGCAGAGACCCAGTAAGAATCCAGGTCCCGTTCAAAGCGTCTATAATACCCTAGTGTAAATCCATCGGGACCCGGAGCCTTACCTCCTGACATCTTAGCCAGTACCCGTCTAAGTTCCAGTCCCGAGATTGGGGCTTCTAATGAATCTATTCCAATCTGCGGGATTTTCCCCATACCTGATTGTTCAATATACTGCTTTATTTTTTCTCTTACGGTTTCTTTCACTTGACCTTGTCTATCTAAGGGCAGATTATAAAGGTTCTCATAGAACTGTCTAAACACCCTGGCTTGGGACTCGGTTCTATGATGTTTTTTCCCCGTCCTATCACAAGAGACGAGGTTTAATATCCTGACTAGGTGGCATAGGACACCAAAGAGACTGGGCAGGATGTTTCCGGGTTTAGATGTGAGGTGTTGGAGATGTCAAGGGGAAGTTGGTACCTTTTTCCATATTTTTTGGAATTGTCCCAAAATCCAGATATTCTGGAAGACTGTACATTCATATATATGTAAGGTTACGGGAATCGACTGGAGTTTTAGCCCAGCCCTCTTTCTATTACATCACAATGAATGGGGCATGAAAAAATATAGAAACTCGCTAAGCTGTCATATGATAAATGCAGCAAGGGCTCTTATTGGGAGAAACTGGAAATCACCTCAGATACCCCCGCTGGTGGAGTGGTTCACTGAAATTGAACACACGCAACGAATGGAGGGTTTGATTGCCTCAACAAGAGGGAAAAGCGAAGATTGGGAAAAAACGTAGGCAAAATGGGGAGTGTTTAAGAATACTGAGGAATACAAGGGGATAATATGATAAAAGAAGATAGCTCTGGCCTTGGATGGGGAGAGAGAAATGATGATATGGAATCGTGGACTTGCAGACAGGGACGTCGGAGGGGGGGGGGGGGGTGTTGTGGTGGTGTGGGAGAGGGGGGGTCCTGCGTTCCCCCTGAATGGGAGTGAGTGAAGTAAGGGGGGGTGGGGTAGGATGTGTGGATGAGGAATAAACGAGGAAAATGTTGAAAGGATGAATGGGTATGAATATGAGAGATGAGGGTGGAGGTATTGTAGTGAGGGTAGTAGCACCAAAGTGGGTTTCCTCTTCTCTTTAGAGTCAAGGGGTTGGAATTGGGGGGGGGTCGTGGGAGGAATGACCCTCCTGATGAATTTGATAGTAGATGGGGAAAGCTTCTGGGAGTTATGAAGATTTTGGGGGTGAGGAAAAAAAAGGAGGTAACTCCAATTAAGGTCTAAAATATGTTCGTATGTACCCAACTGGAAGAGACTAAAAACTTCACTCCCGATTATCTAATGTCATACTATGAAAGTTTGTTATGTTGGTTTTATGTATTGGATGTGAAATCTATTTTCTATAAATAAAGGAATCTAAAAAAAAATAATTATGTATCTTGTATATTAGTGTACACCCCTGTCTGTATTATGTACCCCATGTTTTTTTCTTACTTTGTACAGCGCTACGGTATATGTTGGCGCTTTATAAATCAATAATAATAATAATAATAATAATAATAATACTATCTCAGAAAAAAAACCACATATATAAGTAGATAAATACTTGCTCTACTTACATATGTATTGCACTGTCCACGTTTTGATTTTCGTGATTTTTTTTACAGTAAAAAAAGAGAAAATCCTTCTTAGCATTTCTCATTTTAACTGTAGCTAATTTGAAGCCAACCTGATGTAATTTCCTCCCTTACTCTCCCCTGCCTTATTGTTTACGCATTGTCCACCCTCCACTATAGAAAGTGCATTGTCTCAGCATGAGAAATACTGGCCAATCAGAGAAGAACAGAGGTGTGGGAGGGGAAAACAGGAGGGAAAGAGACGTCAGCCAATCAGGCTGCATTAGTTAAGTCTGAGGGGAAAGTAGAGGAGGAAAAAAGGACAACCCAACATGCCTTGCAACTTCCTTTATGCAGCAATGTACCAAATAAGAGTCAGGTAAAATGGGGAATGATCATTTATCAACAAGAAAAGTAATAGTGATTTTGACTTTTGGATTGTCTGGTTAGCATCCTTATTACTTGTTTACCAGATAAAATTAATTGATTTTTTATTTTATGCCCGACAGTTACACTTTAGAGCTAATGGTAATTGGAAAAAAAAATCAAACAGATACTTACCAAAGGAGAGGGAAGGCTCTAGGTCATAGGCTCTAGGTCCTATAGAGCCTTCCCACTCCTCTCACGGTCTTTGCGTTCCAGTGATGTTACCCTGCTTAAATCACCAGCTTCGGAAGTCTTCAGGAGTCCAAGTACTCCTGAAGACGGGCGGTTTTGTAATGTGCATGCGTGAGAGAGGGTGCTCACACAGTACAGAGTCCTGCGGTGGCAGAGAGCACTATTCGACCGATCAGTCGAATACTGCTACTGGGGGTGACAACGACTGGAACACAGGGTTGTGAGTGGGAAGGCTCTATAGGACCCATTTTAAATTGAGATTTCCAGCCTTCCCAATGCTCCTTGAAGTTCTCCTTGAAGTTGCGCTGTGCAATACCAACTAGTATACTTAAAATGCTCCGTTAGCTCATTTTTTTCTTTAGTGGAGAATATAGTAAGTATAAAAGTTTTCTTTATGAGTAAGGGCATCTAGTCTATCTAAATTAAACAAATGAGTAAGTTCTTCCTTAACGTCCCATACTGTAGGTGAAGATTGGTAAATCCACTTATTAAAAATCACTTTTCTGGAAGCAATTAGAATAAGGTGGGTCATAGGTCCAATACCTTGTTTAGTCTGTTGGTTATGGGGAGTAGTAGGTGAAGGGACATCATAATAGTTGAAAAGTAGCAGTAGGGGATCTAAGGATAGTTTTATATTGCATACTGTATTGATATATTTTAAAACTTTGTCCCCAAATAATTAAATATGAGGGCACGACCACGAGCAATGGAAAAGAGTAGCATCGGGGAAACTGCATTTCGGGCATTTTGGAGTATAGTAATCAGGTGGGACTAAGTACTTAATGTTGAAAGCAAATTTAGCTCTATGGATGAATTTAAAATGGGATTCATGCCAGTTTTCTAATACTACTAGTTTCCTGACCATTTCTAGTTCAGTTAGAATCTTAGGTCCAATATCAGAGTCTGATATGTCCTTTGACCATGCTTGAAAAATAGACTTTGGTGTGCCCATTAGGTGTATTTTTTGCAAGGCTTTCTGGATCTGGGATAAGGACAATTTAAGTAAGTGGGGTGCTAAGAATTCAACAAATGAATTTAAAGTGGTCAGGCTTGTAATATTGCGACATGTGCTAGTAACATGGGCTCTCAGTTGGCCAAAATATAAAAAATGATGGGCTGGTAGTGAGAACTTCAATCTGGCTTATTTAAAAGTAAGAAGTCTACCTTCTGAAAAGTTTATAAGTTGTCCTAACTTTGTCCTAACCTTAGAAAAAAGCTTAACATTTTTTACATATCTCCTTCCATGATACTACAGTATCTCTCATTACCTTGCTAAGCTTTTTTTCGTTGGGGTAAAGCAGAAAATTTGGTATGTAGAAGGCCTGATAAGGTCCAAGGTTCTGCAAAGGCTGCCTCGAGAGAGTAATTAGAAAAACACTAGAGCAGTTAATCCAATCTCGAACGTGTCTAGTCATACAAGCTAAGTTAAAACATCTGATGTCAGGGATGCCTAATCCACCATTTCTTTTAGTAATCATTCCCATTAGCTTTAACTTATCTGTTTGTTTTTTGGGATGTGGGAGGAAACCAGAGTGCCTGGAGGAAACCCAATCACACAAGGGGAGAATGTACAAACTCCATGTAGCTAGAGCCCTGGCTGGGATTCGAACCGGGGACCCGGCGCTGCAAGGTGAGAGTTCTGATTACTATGCCACTGTGCTGCCCAAATGTGTTCTTCTAATTTATCTTATCATATGAACTGGAACGTCTGCCAGTCTATTCACTTTTGTAATATGTTTTGGAATTTTGTGACCAAAGGGACACAGTGAAGATCACAGAGAATGTGTTTAGCAGGACAAGGGCTAGGATTCAGGGAGGGTGTGCAGTTAGCCAAAACTTTAAAGAGTTAAAGTGAAAGCAAGAGAAGAGGGAGTACATGCTAGCACATAAAATGTTTATATGTGTGGAGATCCACATGTAGGTCAACCCATGCAGGGTGGGTGCCAGACAGGTGATGAAATTATATGCAGAGTTGAAATTACATCTTAAAGGGAACCTGAAGTGAGAGAGACAAGGAAGCTGCCATGTTTATTTTCTTTTAAACCAAACCAGTTGCCTGGCAGACATGGTGATCTGACATCAATATTACTGGGATTATTATTCACTAAAGTGGGTGGAGCCTACAGCAGCCAATCAAAATTCAACTATTGATTTTCAAGGGTAATATTTAAACTGCAGCCATTCTTACACTGTTAATGGCAAAGGCCTCAAACCTGGTACAGTCGGTCATTGGGTGACTGATGTACAAATTCACTAAAGGGGGCGGAGCCACAAACAGCTAGTCAGATATGTTTGCTGGATAAACTGCTTCCATTCACACATTTTTGATACCAGGAGCTCAAAATATCAAAGACTTGGTGACTGAGTGACTGTGTGTCAAGGCTGCAAAAAGTGGGCAGAGCCAAAAAACATTCTGCAGACAAAATGTAAACTGCGGCTATTCTTACACTTTTAGTGGTAGGGTTCTTAAACTTCAGCCAGTTGGTCATTGGGTGACTGGGATTAATATTCAGGAAAGTGGGTGGGGCCTACAACATCAAATCACAATTCACCTATTTATTGTCAAGAGGAATATTTAAATTGTTGCCAATCTTATACTGTTAATAGCAGAGGCATCAAACCTGGTACAGTCACTGAGGGACTGGGGTTCAAGTTCAGAAAAGGAGGTGGAGCCACAAACAGTCAATCTGACTTCTGCTATGGCAAAATTTACATTATTAATGCAAAGGAACCCGAAAACCCAAAAACTTGGTCATTGATTGTCTCTATGTTAAGATTAGAAATAGTGGGCTGAGCCAACAACAGCCAACATAGGTGTCTCCCAAATGCTAAAAAGAGGATGTACAAGAGGCATTATTGTGGGGAAAAAAAACATTTCTCAACACAGTTTCTCAAAGGTTTCCAGCCCAAAATGATTCATACCCTTCACAAACTGTCACAGTCTGTGGGAAAATCCAAAGTTCTATACAATTTCAAATAGTCCTATTACGCTGTGTTACCCTTCCAAAGCATCATAATTTCCCTGATTAATTGGGAACAGCTGTTTTAATCAACTCTTCAGGTGAAAAACAGCAGCCCTCTGCAGTTGGTTTGTGGACTGTCATGGCTAAGACAAAGGAGCTAGGTGAAGACCTGTGGCAGCACATTGTGGCTGTTCACAAGTCTGGAAAAGGCCATTTCTAAATGTTTTCACGTTTCAATGGCTTCAGTGCCAAGTATTACTAAATAATACAAGATGTTCCGCACTGTGGAAAATCTCAGAGGGCGTGGTCATAAGCCAAAAGTGACACCTGTGCTGGCCAGGAGGATTGTGAGAGAGGTGAAAAAGAATCCAAGGATCACCACCAAGGCCATCCTGGTGAATCTTGGCTCTGCTGGTGGCAATGTCTCAAGGCAGACAATCCAACAGATACTGCCCACTGCTGGGTTCCACAGATGCAGACCAAGGAGGACACGATTTCTCCAGACAAGGCACACAAGATCTCGATTGGCCTTTGCAAATGATCATCTGGACAACGAAGAAGTTTTCTGGTCTTCTGTGTTATGTTCAAATGAAACAGAAATTGAATTGTTTGGTCACAATGATGTTTCCTTCATTTGGCGTAAAAAAGGAGACGTCTTGAACCCAAAGAACACCATCCCCACTGTCAAACATGGTGGTGAGAACCTAATGCTTTGGAGGTGTTTTTCAGCCAATTGACCAGGGAACCCAATCACAGTAAATGGCATCATGAAAAAAGAGCAATACATGAGGGTTCTCAATGACAACATCAGGCCATCTGCAGAGAAACATTGCCTCGGGCATCAGTGGACATTTCAGCATGACAATGACCCAAAACACACAGCAAAAGTAGTGAAAAATGGTTAGCAGACAACATTAACATTTTAAAGTGGCTCATTCAGAGTCCTGACTTGTATCCAATCGAGAATCTGTGGAGGAAGCTAAAGATCAGGGTGATGGCAAAATGACCCTCCAACCTGAAAAAGATGGAGCTCATTGCTAAAGATGAATGGGCAAAAATACCTGTGGAGACATGCTAAAAAAGCTGGTCTGCAATTATAGGAAGTGTTTGATTGCTGTAATAAGCTTTTCCGTAAAAAAAAAAAAAATGACTTACTGGTTGAATAAAAGTAACATTAAGTCAAAATTTGCCAGGGGTATGAATAATTATGGGCAGAACTGTACATACCCGGGCAACACCAGGTCTTCCGTTAGTTTAAATATAAAGAACATAAATTGATGAATAGGATTAAGAATTGTTTTCTTACACAATACACAGGGTCGGATTTACCATAAGGCACTGTAGGCACGTGCCTACAGGAGCCTGATGAAGGAAAGGCAGCTCACTCCCCTTCCCTAGTGCCTCCATCCTTGCTCAATGCTCTCTGCATTCTACTGACAAGATCTCCCTTTAGTCACAGACAGCACTAGCTACTTAATACTGAGGGTACTTCTGGCTACCTAATGCTAAGGGACATCTGTAGCTATGACGGGCGAGGTAAGTAAGAGAGAAGTGACAACTGGGCCAGCCAGCACACCTGTGGTGTGGTGCAGAGGGGGTTTGTAGGTTCATGGGGGGCGAAGTCTAGGGTGCCAGGACATCTCTGCCTATAGGCTCCTGTGATGTAAATCCAGGCCTGACAATACATATAAAAATCCTACATTCCATAGCACAATACATGAAATGTATTCATCCTTATATATATGTGCATATCAGTCACAGAACAGTTTGTCCCAGCAAAATCTGTACTTAGGCAGAAGCATTTCTTTTGTAAGAGCTACAAATCTGTTATTGTGTATTTTGGAGTGATAGTTCATTAATAAATATTTGCTTTTCTCTGTTGTTTCTGTTTTAAAGACAAGAATCTGAACACCTGCAAACTATTGGAAATGTGCCACAATGTGCTGCTCAACTTCAGGAAAAACATTGGATGCTACAGAAGGTGATGTGCACATACATCTGCTGTCTGATGACTTTAGCAAGGGGCGTCCTCTGCACTAAACCTCCCATTGGATAGGAAAGGGAGATATGGCATCCTAAGCAGTTTAATTTCAAGCAGAAGTCAAGTCACTTCTCATAGCACGGAAAGGATTTTCAGTTTTAATGATACACACAGCAATCATCATCCCATAAAACCATATTATGCAACATAGGTCCTCCACAGCACAAAGAGGTATCCTAAAAACCTCACATGGTTCTGATTTAGCAATAACCGTAATAAAACAAAAACAAAAAAAACCCAGCCTTTTCGAAGCACATGTACAATCTCTCATTTTCTTTCATCTGCTTGTCACGTAGCAGTAGGTAGCACATACTGTCTACAGTTTAGTCAGCACTTTGTATCAAACTGACTTAGTTTCAAAAAGATTTTGTTACAAGAAGCAGAATAAGGAAGCAGGATTTCCAAACAATATCCCAGCGTAGGGAGCCATAATGTGCATAATCCGAATAACCCCGAAATAAAGGGCAATGGAAAAGGAAGTAAAAAGACATACAGAGAAAAAGTCAAGAAAAAAGCAACAATAATATAGCATTAAAAAAAACTGCTGATGAGGTGTAGAAATGGCAAAATGACCTGCCGTACAGTAATCAAAAGTGGCCGCCACCATGACATTTCAATTATCGTAGCCCCAAAGCCAGTGATATCCTGAAGTAACATTAATTAAAAATAACAAGTAGCTTAGGCCCTTATAATCAGCATAATCAAGCCAGAGGGTCCAGTAACAAACTGTAGCATCCAGTCCTCCACGATCGCAATCATTCTCTTCAAAATCATGACCCTATGAATCTTATCAATAACCTGAACTAATCTCTCCAACGGGAGGCAAGGTATGTCTTAAGGTCCGTACACACGCCGGACTGGAGGCAACGACGGGTCCGTCATCACCTCCCGCTGGGTGGGCGTTCCAGCGACAGTCCGGCGTGTGTACAGTCTGTCTGCAGACTGATACGGCTGTTTCTGAGCGACCTGCCCGGCGGATCGCTCAGAAACAGCCGTATCAGTCCGCCGACAGACTGTACACACGCCGGACTGTCGCTGGAACGCCCACCCAGCGGGAGGTGACGACGGACCCGTCGTTGCCTCCAGTCCGGCGTGTGTACGGACCTTTAGCTGAATTAGTAATATGCTGCACCATCCATTGAGCAGGGTGCTTTATGATACTTCATTTATTGTCTAGTAGTAAAACTGAAGAGTCAGGTGTGAGGCCTTGTTCACATCATAAATTGCAATCGCTGACACCAGCATTTTTCTATTTTGTGTGCGATTCTTTTTTGGGCGCCTCCCGGCGTTTACTTGCGCTGTAGGTTTTTTTCTATAGCGCTTTTCTAAGCGCTTTTGCAGAGCGATTTGTTTTTTTAATTTCCTGTCGTCAGCCAGGAAGTGAACTCTTTGACCCGGAAAAAAATAAATACAATGTATTTATTCTTAAAAGCGCACAGGAAATCGCTATACACAGTGCTTTTTCAAGTGTTATGTGATTTCCCTATACCTACCATTATAGGCAAATCGCCCTGAAAATGGTACAGGCGGCACTTTGGTGAGCGGATCGGAATCCATCCACTCATATGTGAACACTCTCATAAGGAATCATTACTCAAACGCTTTTAGGGCGAGTCTGAAAATCACCGGCACTTGAAAAAAGCCAAAAGCGCCCTAAGGCCCCGTTCACACTTGCGTTTCTGTGCCAAACGGACCGGATGACCGGACCGGATCCGGTCTGGTTGCATCAGGTATGTATACGGCTGCGATCCGGATCCGTTTGGTAAAAGTTATAAATAAAACTATATAATTGTTGGGGTCTGGGAGGTCAGCAGAAGGTGCACCTGTAGAATCCGGTGCTCCTCTGTTTAGGCCTCACCTCCACCTCCGACATACTGCCAAACAGCTCCAGCACGTTAGTCACTGCTGCTCCACTCCAGAAATGCTTGGCCCATGTGTCCCCATCCAAAATGGCCGCTAGAATACGCATAGGAAGTGGGGTAGAACGTCAGGTGTTTGTAGCCAGTGTGTTCTGTGCTTTGCGTTTCCCATTGGTTTCTGTTTCCGGATGGTGCAGTCAGGCTCCGGTCCAGGTGCGTGGGCCGGATGATCCGGACACGAAAAATAGCGCATGTTGGAAAAGTGTCCGGCGTCCGGATCCGATCCGGCTCCGTTTTGTACGGAACGGACGCATGTGAACGTCCGCATAGACTTTGCATTGCTATGCGGAACGTACGTTCCGTTAGTACAGTATACGGTCCGGATCCAATCAGGCGAATCCGGACAGCGAACACTAATGTGAACCAGGCCTTAGTGTGAACAAGCCCTAAAAGGATCCTGGAGGACAGTTGCTATTTAAGCACTGAGAAGTTGGAAGCAAGTAGCCAGCAAATCATAGAGATAAGAAATAATACCTCCGTCCAGTAGGGAACCATTACAGATCCTCTCAAAATAAGTATAGGATATGTCAGAAGGCAGTGGACCTAGTGAGGACCAAAAGTGGTACACCTGCTGCAAATTAGAAACCTGGTGAGGCCAGCAGGAGAGAGTTTCGGTTAAGTGGTAGTAGGAATCAGTTTACCATCTTTTTGGAACTTAGCAAACTTATATGCATGTGGGACTAGCTAGACAAAATCGTCAATCAAACCATGGGGGAAATCTGGATTACCCAAATTTCTAACAGATAAAGAGGGACTGGCTTGCAGTCCAAGGAGGTGGCGGTACCTTTTCCAGATCCAAAGTGTGTGCACAGTATAGGAAGAGGATGAGAGTAATTGGGAAAAATGAGTTAGCGTGGACCAAACAACAGAGTCCACTGTAAGCAAAGACAGCAGAGAGAATTCAATAGAGACCCATAAGTGCTTTGAGTCCTATGGGAGAAAAGCGCTATAGGAATGTTATTGTTATAAAGGAGATTCAAGCCCAGCTTGATAATTCAGGTTGGAATAAGCATATGATGTCTCCCACAATGCATCACTGCGAAATATGCAAATTATCCTTTGTTGTCCCTGTAAGCTAGTCACACCTCCAGAACTGCTGGAATGCAATGACTCGTTAATTGTATTGTACAGAGCCACAATAATCCAACAAGCATACAGACCATTGAGATCATTTTGGAATCATTTTCCAGATATGTACAGGGGTTCCTTGACATCTGCTGAATATTTGTCAGTGAATGGGGATGCGGGAAATCATGCCCCATTGCAGAACACAGAATGTCTCAACAAACCCTGATTGAATCATTGAATCATCAAAACCTGAGAGGGCTACCATAGGGTCTTTGGTGATTTTGTGGTCTTTAGGAGAAATCTGTAGTAGGTTTTGTAAGATGATAGGCATGCAACTTTCTTCTTCTATTGTAGTAGTAGAGGATGGTTTAGTTCCAACTACGCTGTCCTTCAACCAGGGGCGTAACTAGAGGGGAGCAGACCCTGCATTCTCAGGGAGGTCCCCAACCACTTCCCTTCCCCTCCTCTGATACATGGGACTATACTTCAGACAAGGTGTTTTTGTGGCTACACTTCTAATGGTTGTAAAGATCATGATGCCCTGCGTAATATGTTGGCGCTTTGTAAATACAATAAATAAATAAATAATGGCCTCATTTGTTTTATGACCCTTGTGAGATGGGCCCCAGGCTGTGAAGGGTACCAAGGGGAGGCAAGGAAAGGGGTGGGAACATTAGCGGACCCCATCACAGTTTGGCTGGGGGGCCCTGTGAATTGTAGTTACTGTATGCCACTGCCAACAACATTTTCTTAATTTCTGGACTGAACCCAAAAACTCTAAAACCCTGTCTAAGGGACCAGGGTCTGTAAAGAGAAAGTAAGAGGGAGAGAAAGAAAGATTAGCTGGTATTAGGCAAATCGGGCGCATGCGGCTTCTGGACAAATCTGGAGCTGCCATTGACTTACAATAAAAATATTGGCAAGCCGGCGCTGAAGCAGAAATTAGGGTGTTTTTGCTGGGTTTTTCTTTTCTTTTTTTCTTGGCGTGGTTCAGGCAACTGCGATATTTAGTCAGGAGCGGGGTTTGGGCAGGGGAGGGTTAAGTGTTAGGTGCCTTTATTTGACGGACGCAGTTGGAGTTAGAGGTAAAAAGGAGCCTAAAATGAATGAGAGTTTTTGAAGAAAGTAGTGACAGTCTGGTGCTTCAATTGAAATATGAAGACACTTGATTGACTAATGATTAAAATAAATGACATCCCATATGTGAATCATTCATAATCACCCATCTATAAAACATGGAAATGCTTTTATAAATCTGGAAATACATCCGTCATAAAGGATAACTATGCTTTTCCAAAGATATGGCCAGATCACCTGGCTTTTCCTGAAATAATAAATATACAGTCAGAAATAAAAAGGCAAATCTATTCTACATCATATACAACTTTATACAGATGGATTAGGATTAATTGGCTCAGCATTTGCAATCCATACACGCAGTAATTGTAAAAGATGACATATAATTATTTTCTCTGGTATAATTGTTCACAATCTTATAAGTACATCAAATTCATGAAAAGCGGTGACACTTTCTTTCTTACTTAATCATTTATACTATTCATATGTCATACGATCACCCAGCAAGCTCTGTTATAGCGGAGATACCGCCGCAGAGGCAAGCGGCATGGCGGCTATCTCTGCGTATCAGCCGGCGGCCTCTGGCGCGCAGTTACATGCAGCTGCTCTGCCTGGTCCTTCTATTGCACATAGATTGAGGGCTACGCGCGCACGCCAGGCGACAGGACCTTTATACAAATAGAAGGGGAGTCAGCTGATCTGCCTAGTCAGCTGACTCCAACGGTACTTTGGATTGGCTGAGTGATGGGGGCGGCGCTGCGGGGCATCTCTGTATATATAGTACAAGTATGTCAGTTGCTCCGTGTCTGCTGTCGCGAATGCTATCGTGTTAGCGCTCAGACCCTAGTCAGATCCCACAGAATGCTAGAACCGGCTGGAGCTGGGGATCCACACTTAGCCAGATTCTGTTGATAGCTTAAAGTACTAATTGCATTGTATTATCTGTTATGACCTTCTGCTTCCTTTGAATATTCTCCTGCTTTGTGATTCTGTTCTTCTGCCCATCTGATTCCTGTTGACAAACTCTGCCTGAACTTGACACTGAATCAGCCTTCTGTCTTTGTACTGTATCTGTCCGTACGTTGCCTACTCTGCTTGTCTGACCTTCCTGTCCTCACCAGTGGGCCTAGCCACTGGTGAGGGATCTGTAGTAGCCTTCACCTACTCCTCAGGTGAAGCTCAGCTGCAGCACTGTCTGTAACACCTGCTCCTCAGGTATCCGCTAGCTGCAGTATAGTCTTAATCACCTGCTCCTCAGGTGATCAGCCGTTGCCGCACAGTCAGTGGCCCCTGCTCCTCAGGTGTCCACTGGCTGCAGTATAGTCTTAATCACCTGCTCCTCAGGTGATCATCCTTGCAGCACAGTCAGTGGTCCCTGCTCCTCAGGTGTCCACTGGCTGCAGTACAGTCTGAATCCCCTGCTCCTCAGGGGTTCATTGACTGCAGTACTGTCTGAATCACCCACTCCTCGGGAAATCTCCTATTACTCATTACTGTTGCACCAAACACTATTCCACATTGGTTGTCCTGTGTCTGGCTATACTAGCATTATTGGTGATTCTGCAGATCACCACATAATCAGGTATAGCATCTGTATTATTGGTGATACTGCAGATCACCAATAATCAGAAAATCTGTTTTGCTGACACCAATCGTTACATGAACAAGAAGGATTAATTTCAATAAACCACTAAGAATCCCGGGCATCATGCTAATTACCCCTATATACTCGCATATAAGCTGACCCGTGTATAAGCCGAGGTATCCACTTTTCTCTTTAAAACCAGGAAAATGTGATTGACTCGCATATAAGTCCCCTCCCCAATAAAGCCTCCTCCACAGTAGCCAGATGTTCCCCCGGTACAAGTCAGCCCCTCTCCCCATAGCCAGATGTGCCCCAGGACTATACAGCTGTGTCTCAAGAAGCCTCTGGATGGCATCATAGATATGAGACACAGCGATTTCCACACAGGAAGAATCCCTAATCATTGCACCGCTGACACGTTGCTTGCACACTCCGCTCCACAAGCCAGAGGACAAAGGTAGTCTTGAGAAGCACATTCTGGACACCATGTTGCAGGGAATGGAGGGCACAGACACAGCAGGGTGCAAGCTGGTAAGAACAGGATTACTAGTGCACGATCCTTACACTCCTCTGCCACAAACAAAACCTGCTACACTAGCTGTTTTGCTTTACTGACTCACATAGAAGCAGAGGGGGTAACTTTTCAGCACATTTTTTATGCTGCAAAATTAGGCTTATATGCAAGTATATACAGTTACTTTCAATGGACACCTGAATTGAGAGGGATATGGAGGCTGACATATTTATTTCTTTTTAAACAATGCCAGTTGCTTGGTGTCCTGCTGGTCATCTGCCTCTAATACTTTTAGCCATTGACCCACAAATAGCCCTCAGCAATATTACCGTTACTATCGCCAGCAGTGTACCGTGAGTTGCACAATCAGTGTGACCCGTGGTACATGGGTAACACAATCATTAGGCTCATAATGGGCATTGCAGGTTACCAATGTACCGCAGGTCACACTGATTGCGCAACATGTGGTACACTGCTAGCGATAGTAACGGTAATTGCTCACAATTTTTTTGTATTCACAGGCTGCACCAAGGTGTGGCAGCTGCCAGTGAAATAAACAATTAACCCCTAGTTTGTTTCTAGAAAATCTCAAAAACCTATTCCACAGCGCTAAAATAAAACATAAATTCACTTTAAACCAGGGCCGAATTTACCATAAGGCACTGTAGGCACTTGCCTACGGGCACCTGATGATGAAAAGGCAGCTCACTTCCCTACCCTAGTGCCTCCCTCCTTCCCTATGCAGAGTCTCGAGCAGAGCGTTAATGAGAGGTTACTTTCCCTTCTCTCGGCATTCCACTGATGAGATCTCTCTTCAGTCGGGAGGACCACTAGCTACTTAATACTGAGGGTACCTAATGTTAAGGAACACCTGAACCTACCCATGACAGGCAAGGGAATTAAGGGAGAAGTGACAGCAGAGCTAGTCGGCAGACTTGTGGTGCAGTTCGGCGGGGGTTTGTAGGTTCATGGAGGGTAAAGTCTAGGGTAACAGGACATCTGTGCCTATAGTCTCCTTTGATGTAAATCCAGGCCTGCACTTCCCAACCTCAGGTGTGCAGCTCACCTGTCTATGGAAAAGAGGCCCTAATACATTTCTCTGTCAGAATCTACTTATTCTATAATCCTGGAAGCTACTGCTGGTGTCACTGGAGCTGTCCAACAGGAATTTAAATTCATTTTATTAACAATTTTATTCTCAGAGACGTGGTTGAAGAGATGACTAGAAAAATGTCAAAACAATTAAAGCTTATTTAAAGATGCTGGGAATGACACACACTCCTTTTCAATGCACAATCTAATAAATCTTTGTGCAGTCTTTTAAACTAATAAGTTATAATGATACTTATTACACTGTGGCAGTTTAAAAACCCACATGAAATTAAAATTGCTAACCTGGGTGTGGGGCTGTTATAGGGAATAGGAGAAAAGACAGGAGACTGGTTATGAAGCTATTACGTTGTTTTACAAGGCAATAAATCCTAGCATCATGTGGTTAGGATTAAGAACATTTCATCAATGTTAACACATTTCAACACCCCTTTGGCTAGGTTCACAGTGAGAATTGTGTTCCCTGTAACTGCGTCGCAAACAGTGAAGCATACAGTCAATAAAAAGTATGCTTTGTTGTACTGTTAACAGGGGTTTTATGCAGCATACAAACTGCAGGCAGTGCGTTACTAACCCAACGCACCCGCTGTACTGTGACCGTTGCATAGGAAGTGCATTGTAGTGCGGTGAGCCACAATGACAGCAGCCGCTATGCACCAATGTGAATGTGGCCACTCCCAGTCTCCTCTTGCTGACCCTCATAACCTGGTGGCCCCCATGATTCTCTGAGCCCTAACAAATATGGCCAAATCACCTGATTTCAGAGATGGATCCATGTATTGAATGTGGTGAATAGAGCTCACAATATGAAGCCTAGGGGTTGTTTACTTTGTACAGCGCCATGGAATATGTTGATGCTTTATAAATCAATAATAATAATAATACCGTGCAAGAAAGGTGTTATGGGTAACTAATACAATCAATGTTCAGGCCTTTTAGCTTAAAGGTAGCCAGTATAGGTAGCCAGCTATAGGTGCCCCCTTGGAAGCCGGCGCCCTGAGCGACCACTCCGGTCGCACAGGTCAAAGGCCAGCTATGGTTACTATACCCCAACGCACCCGCTGTACTGTGACCGTTGCATAGGAAGTGCATTGTAGTGCGGTGAGCCGCAATGACAGCAGCCGCTATGCACCATTGTGAATGTGGCCATTCCCAGTCTCCTCTTGGTGACCCCCATAACCTGGTGGCCCCCATGATTCTCTGAGCCCTAACAAATATGGCCAAATCACCTGATTTCAGAGATGGATCCATGTATTGAAGGTGGTGAATTGAGTTCACAATATGAAGCCTAGGGGTTGTTTACTTTGTACAGCGCCATGGAATATGTTGATGCTTTATAAATCAATAATAATAATAATAATACAGTGCAAGCAAGGTGTTATGGGTAACTAATACAATCAATGTTCAGGCCTTTTAGCTTAAATATGTTAATTATTTAATACATACTAAAATAGATATTTTATTAATGCCGACATTTTTAGTTTTACACCCATTATTGTACTGCAGAAACAATCCTATATATGCAAATCATTTAGGTACTCTCGCTAGCATGAAAATACCTGTAAACAACCCTGTACGTGCCTAGCTTCGAAGCCTGCCAACAATAGTCTATCTAGCATGCACATTCCTCTGATCCAACAGCGTCTCTCACTACGTATAATAATTCATCCATTTTGATTCACAGCGGCCTCCGTACTTGTAGTTCTTTGCTGCGCGCCGTAGTTGTAGTCCTCCTGTTGGTTGCATGACTTAGCAGGGAGATGTCGGAATCGGGAGGTTCGTCTCCTATCACTATGCTTGATGTGCAGAAGCTCATCGTAAAGAAGGATGAGATCGAAGCGCTGATAAAGGCATACTACGATGTACTGGAAGATGTAAGAGAGCTGCAGATTTGTTCGTGTATTGTGGTATTATTTTTGCATTGTTGCTGGCTGCGCGTTTCCATTGGTTGTTTTTGCTGTACTCAGAATTGCCTTTATTTTCCATTTGAAAATGTTAATACAAAATGTAAAAGAGTTAAAGCCAAACTGGAATTAAAATTGTTTAAATGTTGGAGTTTAATTTAGTTAGAGTTACTGGGTACTTTGGGTCCAGGTCACTAAGGATCAATGTACATGGAAATTTCTCTATTGGTTTTTACCAGGCTTTTTTGCCGTTCTAAGTATCGCTGAGCAGTGTTTGTGAAATTGAAATTCGGATTGCCCCCCCCCCCCCCCCCCCCCCGTTGCAGTTATTAGAGCAGAAGCTGTGTAACCTTTCATGGGGTAAAACAGATTTGGAGTTAATGAATGGCAGTGTGATCAATGTATTGCTTTTGGGTACATAATTCTGAGCCTGATTAGTCCTATGCAAAGTTCCAGTTCATTGCCCATGTATATTTGGTTCCTGAAAAGCAAAAATTCTATTCATAGTTAAATTTTAAGCTCATCCCCATTGAACAGAGGATGTAGAATGTCACTGTAGTGACATATAGTAGAAGGCAGTAAATTATTCAGGATACCCAGGTCAGTTTCACACTTCTCATAGCTATATACAATATTGCTGTATATTGAATGTAGTCCTGCCCTCTGAGTTCGGCTCGCGTGTCCGCGTTGGGCTGTTTTTGAGGCGTTTTTTTTTTTTTTTTTTTTATCGATTCCCGGCGCTTGAGAGGGCGATTCGTTTGTGTGCTTAGCGGTTTTCTAAGCATTTTTTCCGAGCGATTTTGTAATTCACTCCCTGACGTCAGTCAGGAAGTGAACTCTTTGACCCGGAAAAGAATAAATACAATGTATTCTTAAAAACGCAATTGCTACACAAAGAGATTTTGTTAGGGTTTTGCGTTTCTCCTATACTTTCCATTGAGGCGGAATCGGCTTAAAAATGGTACACGCTTTGCTTCACTGAACGGACAGTGCACGGCATTTTTTTTTTTCATGGAAAAAAGCACTACCCTGTTGATTAACATTGGTTATCCAGTGTTCTCCCCAGAATTTTTTTCCAGCCGGGTGGCCTGGAATAGTAACCGGGTGGCATGAAAAAGCAGCCGGGTGGGGCGAGATGAAACTGCAGGGCAACTCTGCTTACAGCATAGGAGGAGGTGAGGAGGTGAGCCGATGACAGCCGGGTGGTCACCAAATCTAGCCGGGTGGAGCACCCGGCTAAAAGAGCCTGGGGAGAACACTGGTTATCAGTTTTCCTGTGCAGAAAATGCACACGAAAACAGACCAGTTTGCTCCCAGCCTAAAGGGAGAATACAAATTATAATAATAATAATACCTTTTTTTGTATAGCGCTTTTCTCCTGTCGGACTCAAAGCGCTTGCGAGGCAGCCACTAGAGCGCACTCAGTAGGCAGTAGCAGTGCTAGGGAGTTTCGCCCAAAGAACTCCTTACTGAATTACTGGCTTACTGAACAGGCAGACCCAAGATTCGAACCCAGGTCTCCTGTGTCAGAGGCAGAGCCCTTAACCAGTACACCATCCAGCCACTCTTGAAAAGTTATACTATTACTAGACTTGTCACCTGTGATAATTTTCAGAGTGTAAATCAAGTAGAGGAAAGATGTTGCAATGATCAAACACTGGCTACATTTGTAAATTAATATAGTAAAGAAATAAGCAATATTATTCATCATGTTGTGTTTCCTACAGTTCCTTTTTGGCTAGGGTCACAGTTGTATAACTCACGCATTATGAGTGTGAACTGCAATGGACACTGGCCATAGACTTTTACACAAAGCCTGCATGCAGTGAGTTAAAATAACTGTTGCTGAAACTCTGCAACTGCGAGCGACAGGAGCATCCAGAAGTGACGGCGGGGGCACCGGGCGGCTGTGGAGGGCACCTGGGGCTTCCCTCAGCCCCCTGCTGCTGATCGGTGCCCTCGCCGTGTCTTTCCGATCCTCCTGTCCCCGCCGGCGGCTACTTCCGGTTCCGCCGTCAGGAGCCGACAGGCTGGAAACGCGAGTGATTCTTCGCGTTCCCAGCCACAATATTGCCCCCTATACTGCTATTGCGGCAAGGAAGGCCGCAATAGCAGCAAAGGGGGAGGTACTGTGGCTGGGAACGCGAAGAATCACTCGCGTTCCCAGCCTGTCGGGTTATGAGGGCGAAACCGGAAGTTGCCGCCGGCGGGGACAGGAGGATCGGAGAGACACGGCGAGGGCACCGATCAGCTGCAGGGGGCTGAGGGAAGCCCCAGGTGAGTAAAACTCATTTTTTTTTTTTGTAGACTTAAGGTTCACTTTAACCCTCCTGGCGGTCTATTAAAAACCGCCAGGGGGCAGCGCAGCAGTTTTTTTAAATCATGTAGCGACGGGCGGGATGATGTCACCGACGGCAAAGGGAGTCCCGATCCATCCCTCAGCACTGATTGGCCAGGCAGCGCAAGGGGTCTGGGGGGGGGTTGGGGGGGCAGCGTGGCGGGTAGCGGCGGCAATCGGTGTGCACACTCAGCTAGCAAAGTGCTAGCTGCGTGTAGCAAAAAAAAATTATGCAAATCGGCCCAGCAGGGCCTGAGAAATCCTCCTGCGCGGCTTACCCGGAACTGCGTTCGGGTTTACCGCTAGTAAGGTTAAGTGTGATTAAGATGTGGAATGCATTGCCACAGGAAGTAGTTATGGCAAATTTTATCTCTGCATTTAAAGGAGGCTTAGATGCTTTCCTTGCGATGAAAGACATCCATGGCTATAATTACTAGGTAATACCCAGTGGTGTTAATCCAGGGATTTTATCTGATTGCCATCTGGAGTCGGAAAGGATTTTTTTCCCTTTTGGGGCTAATTGGACCATGCCTTGTAAGGGTTTTTCGCCTTCCTCTGGATCAACAGGGATATGTGAGGGAGCAGGCTGGTTGTTCTCTGGATGAACTCAATGGACGTACTGTATGTCTTTTTTCAACCCAAATAACTATGTAACTATGTAACTTAACACTAGATTTACCAGGGCTGCGCAAATTTGCGTTAATTCCCTGTAGCTCACACCTAGTAGCACCCCTGCTGAGTTTTTTAACATGCTATCAACTCCATTGTTCTCTTTCTTTTGTTCTGAAAACAAGCACATTTTCATTTCTTTACTTGAACTAAATCACTTTGGGTCTAAGTTACTCTATTTGACCACCTCCCATCCCCCACAACCAGAGAATTCTGTCGTTTGTGCTGCTAATGTTATCCTATGTGTCTGTGCACACTGGAGCAATGAGGTTTTGTAAAAAAAACCCATAGCATTACATTGGGAAGTGCTTTTGAAACCTCTAAAAGCTCTTTCCAATGTAATGCTATGGGTTTTTTTTACGGTAAATGCTTGTTGCTGCCTAATAACTGATCACTGCTGCCTGGTATCTGCTTGCTGATGCCTGGCAACTGATCACTGCAGCCTGGTAAATGCTTGTTCCTGCCTGGTAACTGCTCGCTGCTGCCTGGTTACTGCTCGCTGCTGCCTGGTTACTGCTCGCTGCTGCCTGGTTACTGCTCGCTGCTGCCTGGTTACTGCTCGCTGCTGCCTGGTTACTGCTCGCTGCTGCCTGGTTACTGCTCGCTGCTGCCTGGTTACTGCTCGCTGCTTTGTCATTGCCATAATACATATATTTATATAAAACCACGACGGACAATTTCTTTACTTCACTGTCACTGTCGCACAGACTGCTGCATCGCAAAACAATGCTATTGGGCATGGTGAATAAAGTCCGGTGTGAACTTCCTCCGCTTGCAAAAGACACTGCACAGCGAGAGGTATTATTATTATTTATTGTATTTATAAAACGCCAACATATTACGCAGCGCTGGACACTAATTTAGGTTACAGACAATATTTAGGGGTGACATACAGCAATAAGACAATACAGGAATACATGCAAACCAGATCACGCAACACAGTATGAGTACAAGGTAATGCTTAGTCACTGGATGGGAGCATGGAGATTAGGCAAGTTAGGTTCACTCAAATGCATAGCATGTGTTCACAGTAATGGAAGTGCATGATCAGGTAGGACACAAAAGGAGGAGGACCCTGCCCAAAGGCTTACAATCTAGAGGGAGAGGTAGGGACACAAATGGTAGGGGACCAGAGTTCAGCTGTGGGTTTAGAGCAATTGTGAGGGGTGCTAGGCCAGAGTGAAAAGGTGAGTTTTGAGGGCCTTCTTGAAGGTGTTGAAGGAGGGGGCTGCCCTAATGGATGGAGGTAGGGAGTTCCATAGTGTTGGAGCGGCTCTTGAGAAGTCCTGGAGGTGTGCATGGGACTGGGTGATGCGGGGGACGGTCAGGCAAAGTTCATTGGAGGAGCGGAGTGAGCGGCTTGGTGTGTATCGATAACGTTTATAGATATTGGTTTCGCGTGAAAATTCTCGTTTCCGCGCAAAACAGTATCGTTTCACGTGAAAATTCACGATCGCGCAAAACCAAAAATTCTGTTTTATTTTTCAGTGTTTCAAACTTTACAGAGTTTACAGCGTTTGCAGACCCAGTGTCCATCGTCCCTGCATTTGGCACAGGTTAATTTTTTACATGTTGCACAGGTAAACCTGCTGCGATTCCTGTTGCAGCTCTCTTGCACCTGGCACTGTGTTGTCTGTACAGTCCCTGGCACAGCAGCTGCAACAGCTTCAGCAGCCCGCCTTTGTGCCAATATTTCCTTGTGCTGCATGAATCGGCAACGGAGTTCCTTAGCTAGAAGACTCAGAAACAATCTTCTTTTGCCTGTCCACCCTGTACATGCCTTGTACAAAATGTAGGCATTCACCACCGCCAGGTCCAGCATATTGTAAAAAACTGCTACTGGCCACCTGCGTGTTGCTGCTCTTACGGAATACATCCGTGCCATTTGGTCCAACACGTCTACACCACACTGTAAAAGCAGAGAGAGAAAGAGACATGAGTATATGTGCTTTTTTTCTATAGGCCTGTATAGTACACATCAGAAAACATTGTAGCACTGGCAGGGGCGTTCCTTGGGTCCTTGGAGATCGGGGCACCTGTGGGTGCAAGCTGAGGAAGTTCACGCCGGACTTTATTCACCGTGCCCAATAGCGTTGTTTTGCGCCGCAGCAGTCTGTGCGACAGTGACAGTGAAGTAAAGAAATTGTCCGTCGTGACATTTCTCCCATCATCCAAAAATGGTTACATCAGATTCATGACCACGTTCTCTGCCAGCCTCTCTCCCTCCGACAGGACAGCATCATACCTTTTGGCCACCTCTACAGCATTCATATGTTGTGAAAAGCCAGCCTAATTGCATTACAGTATCTGCCATACTGCCATCAATGCCATGGCAATGGAATGCCTCAGTCTGTCATCATTTGTCATGTCAATGGAACACTGCCAAAAGTGCCAATTGCCCTCTGATTGCATTTTGCTGCATGAATCGGCAACAGAGTTCTGTGTCTGCGTGGGTTTCCTCCGGGCACTCCGGTTTCCTCCCACATCCCAAAAACATACAGATAAGTTAATTGGCTTCCCCATAAAATTGGCCCTAGATGACGATACATACACTACATGATACATACATAGACATACTGTATGATTATGACAGGGACTAGATTTTGAGCCACTCTGAGGGACAGTTAGTGATGAGACAATATACTCTGTACAGTGCTACGTAATATGATACGGCAGGCATGTCTGAAGGTTTCCATCCAAGTCTCACACAGCTGCTTTGTGTAAAGAAATGGAAATGTGGAGGCCTTAAAGGAAAACTTAAGTCAAATAAAAAAAAATGACATTTACTCACCTGGGGCATCCCTCAGCACCCCGAAGCTGGATGGTGCCCTCGCAGCCCCGCTCCGATCGTCCTGTCCCCGCCGGCGGCTACTTCCGGTTCGGCGACAGCCGCCGACAGGCTGGGAACGCGGCTGATTTTCCGCGTTCCCAGCCGCTGCTATCACCCTCTATGCTGCTATAGCGTCTATATATACGCTATAGCAGCATAGAGGGTGATAGCAGCGGCTGGGAACGCGGAAAATCAGCCGCGTTCCCAGCCTGTCGGCGGCTGTCGCCGAACCGGAAGTAGCCGCCGGCGGGGACAGGACGATCGGAGCGGGGCTGCGAGGGCACCATCCAGCTTCGGGGTGCTGAGGGATGCCCCAGGTGAGTAAATGTCATTTTTTTTTATTTGACTTAAGTTTTCCTTTAAGCAGCGTACACACGCCGGACTTTAGGCAACGACGAGTCCGTTGTTGCCTCCCGCTGGGTGGGCGTACCAGCGATAGTCCGGCGTGTGTACGCTCTGTCGTCAGACTGATACGGCTGTTTCTGAGCGATCCGCCCGGCGGATCGCTCAGAAACAGCCGTATCAGTCTGACGACAGAGCGTACACACGCCGGACTGTCGCTGGCACGCCCACCCAGCGGGAGGCAACGACGGACCCGTCGTTGCCTAAAGTCCGGCGTGTGTACGGACCTTTTAGGTAATGGGTGGTTTGCACAACAATAGATTGAAGATAATCAACCCTGAAGACCTGTGAACATCTCAGCAGGAGTGAATAACACCTCTAGCCTTGCAACAGAAAATAGAAAACTCGGTAATTCTAGTGTTAAGTATCGCTTTAATATAATAACCATTAATCAATTACCTGGCATCTATGTCAACATTTGACAAGTAAGGGATTGCGTGTTGGGGTAAAGTATGGTCGGGCCTTTGTGGGTGGCCATGAAGGCCTGACGGAACCCTGAACTTCATGGCTAAAGCAAAGCGAGGACTGTGCTGGTCTCCCATCAGAAGCCTCATTGGGTGGCAGATTAAGGAACACTGTCTAGACCTGGCATTTACTCTGGCAATCCAAAAACTAGCACTGCTGCCTTGCGGTGGAAGTAAAATTACAAAGGCTAAAAAAAGAAACCCTGACAAAAAAAGAATCAGTGAGCCTGGAAGCTTAAAGTGAACCAGAGATGAAGCATCCTAATGTATTTTACCATATATATCAGTGAGAACATTAGAGAAAACACCTACCCTGCTCTCTGTTTCATTCTTCACTGCTCAGCCTGCTTATTATCAGCCTTGATAAAATCCTAGACTGAGAATTCAGTCTAGCTTTGCTCAGGAATCATTCTACCTGAGTCATTATAGCAGAGCCATAAGGGGGCAGGCTTGGGCTTGAAAATACATCAGAGAAACAGACTCAACTATAATGATTCCTGAGCAAAGCCAGACTGAATGCTTAGTCTGGGATTTTATCAGGGTTGATAATAAGCAGGCTGAGCAGTAAAGGATGAAAGAGAGCAGGGTAGGTGTTTTCTCTAATGTTTCCACTGATATATATGGTAAAATACATGAGGATGCTTCGTCTCTGGTTCACTTTAAGGGCCATTTTACACGGACAGCTGACAAGCGATGAAGTCACTGCCTGTCAGTTGCTCTCCTGCCCAAGGCAGGTACCGATGCTGTACAGGCACCCGCAGTCACAAGTGTGGCATTGTTTTAACTACACATGCTTCCAAAGCAGTTAATAGTTGCAGAATTTATGCAGCAAGTTCCAGAGAGTCATCAAAGCCAATGAGAAAATCATAGGGTCCCCCCCCCCCCCCTCTGGACCTCCTATACTCCTCCAGACTGCAATCCAGAGCAGCCAAGATTGCAAATGACCCCTCTCACCCCAACAACCGCAACCTAAACCTACTTCCATTGAGTCGCCGTTTCAGGTCCATCGACACCAGGAACTCTAGGCACAGGAACTCCTTTCCCCAAGCTGTCCTAGCCCTAAACTCTGTAAAAAAAAAAACAACTATGTACCTATTCCTCCCCCCCCCCCCCCCCCCATGTGTTTCTGTGTATCCATGTTGTATTGTTTATGTACCCATGTATGTGTGCTCTGCTCATGCAAGTCTGCTGTAAAATGTGCCAAAAATAATACCTTGTACAATACCCTGCACTTGGCGAATAAAATCTATTCTGATTCTAATATGAAATGGTTTGCACTCATGTGGCAATGTTTTTTCTTTCAGCAAAAGAATGTGGGAATGGATGGCCCGCTGGTGGACATAGAGGGATACCCTAGGGCAGATGTGGACCTCTATCAGATTCGTACAGCACGACATAACATTGTCTGTGAGTGTGACTTCAACATTGCTATTTCCTTATGCTAGCAGCTCATGGGATGGTAACTTGTATGTCAGAGGGACTTTCATTTCACATAAACAGAAACATGTCACTTTAAAGAGACCCTGTAACAACAAAAATCTCCCTCTGGGAGAAACTTACCTCTGGAGGGAGAAGTCTCGGGTTCCCAATGAGGCTTCCCCATCCTCTATAGCTTTGGGGATCCTGCGCTGGCTCCACCAACAATTGCTAACAAGCAACTGCGCAGGCGTGGCAATATTTACCTACCGCAATCCAGCACAGTATCGGCTCTTCTTTCGGGCTAAGGTGGAAAAAGCCGAGCCCGATCGTATCTGCTCTACTGCACAGGCGCAAGTCCTTTGCTACAATCTTTGCCTTTTTAAAAAATTAATTTTATTCTTTATTACATTTCTTATTTTTTTTCTTATTTCCCTCCCTGTCTCCTTCCCCGAGATCTAATCAGTGATCACCTCTCATAGGCATCAGCCTATGAGAGGGGATCATATTATGGGCCACTTGAGGGGGACAGCTTTGTCACTAAGCTTTCCCCAAACAGCGCTGCGCATAGATCGCAGAGCTGTAAACAGAAAAAAAATGTTTATTTTCTTCTAGCAGGCTGTTTACGGAGCGGAGCTCCATAACTAAAGCGGGGATGCACGTGTGCGATCCCCGCTAAACTCCTCCCCCAGGACTTGACGCATTTCTGCGTTAGGTGGCCCTGGGGGAGCCACTATACGGCCGCCAATCGGTGTTAGGCAGTCGTAGAGTGGTTAAAGTTTGGACTTCCTCAGGTGAATGAAAATGTTTATTTAGCTCATACAACCATTGCCATTTTTGTCAGTTTTCTTCTCTCACAAATGGTTTTTTTTCCCCCCTCAGTCTTGTAGGTGTTTTACCACCTGTAATTACTTATCCATGAGGCCCTTTTCACAGTGCTCAGTTGCGTTGCAGAAAAATTCTGCATGTCAACTCACTGCCCATACAATTCTATGGGGCTGTTCACAGTAACGGATCGTGTTTTTCTAACTCGCTGCATGCAGGCTTTGTATTTAAGTCTATGGCCAGTCTCCATTGCAGTTCAGTCACTATAACGCGTGAGTTATGCAACTGACTATTGTGAACCTAGCCTGAGAGTTACGGTGCCGACTAATGATACAATCTTATTGTATAATCTTTCCACTTCTATGTAATATGAGGAATTACCTAAAAGTATTTAAAATATATTCACTTAGTTTATCCTTCTACTACATAGATGTGGTAATATTGTACAATCAAGATTGTTTAATTAGTGTCCATCTTTAGGGTGCAGAGAGACACCAAATTTTAACTTAGCCAATTTTATCACCTCCATGTAATATGAGGCCCAACACATTTTTAATACTATAACCAGATTGTGTTGGTAATACATAATACATGGAGGTGATAAAATTATTGAGCAATCGAAGCTGGATGTTTGTACGCACCCGTATGCAGCTCCAACTGCAGAGAAACTGGCATTTAAACCCCTAGATTGTTAACCCTTACACTGCGGAAAAAAGGAGCACATTCTAACTATATTGATATACATACACATTTGTTTCCTCATTTTGCATGTCACTGCAGGTACCCTTTAAGTCAGTGTTGTCCTCGTGACTCCCCATCGGTGCATGTTTTGCAGGCAACCTCACTTATGCACTGCTGGGGTAATTAGTGTCTCAGTTACATGGAATCCACCTAGCTGAGACACTAATTACCCCACCTGTGCGTAGGTGAGGTCGCCTGCAAAACATGCACCGTTGTGGAGTCACGGCGACAGGTTTGAGAAACACTGCTTTAAGCGTACAGTGATGGTTATGCACTGCACCCCTCTGACTACTAAATGGGGAAATTGCATTTGAGGGGTTTCTGGATCTGCATGGGGATTGGGATTACAGCAACACTACAACTGTGAATGGACTGGGGAACAGGCTGGATTCCATATGGAGCCCATTACCCATATTCTCCATAACCGTGGTATTACTGCGGGTTAATCCCAGTCCAGTCATCTTGTGCCCCAGTTTTACTTTGCCTTGCCTGTTGCACATTGCTTTGGAAAATTGGTTAATGATCTTCTTCATTACAAGGTTTGCAAAATGATCATCAAGCCATTATGAAAGACATTGAAGAGGCTTTGCACGGCTTACATGCCCGAGACAAAGAAAAGCGAGCAAAAGAAGAAGCAGAAGCCCTGAGAGAGGCTCGACACCGCAGTCATCCTCTGCCTCTGCCCTTTGCTAGAGTGGATACTGTTACTCCGGGGTCTCCAGCCAGCATGTCGGTAAGTGCACTGCCTTATTCAGGTGCTGGACTGCCATTCAACTTCCTGTCTAACACAAAAAGCCTCCTTGACTGTAATGATAAAGTGCGGGTCGATGCTTCACCATTAGGAATCCTATTTATATTTTATAGTACAGCATAACTCTGTGAAAAAGCTATTGAATCAGGCATACGGTTTCATACTCTGGTTGCAGAAAAAAACAAACAAGCAAACCTAAAGGTGGCCAAACACCATACAATCTTGATTGTACCGATTCACTGAATATATGTAGTATAAGGACCAATAGATTGAAAATATTTTGAAAGGATTGTTTTGATAAGCGTATATTGTATTGTGTGTGGTGAGCCTAACTCTACCTCTCTGACCATGTCTGTTTTGATTGAAAGGTCTTTTATCTACTTTAATTTAGATCTAGAAGGGGCAGTCACATGACCACTGCCTATGGTGCTACAGGAGGGGTACTGTGACAAAGCAGTGACGAGATGCTCAATGACATGCAAATAGTTCCTAAAAGAACATATAGTATGTAGCAGGTGCTGTCCTTCATGACTCAGGTCTGTGTGGTATTTGTTGGAATTTAAGTACGATATGCTTGAATTCAGAGCCCTCAGTTACTTTAGATAACTGGTCTTAGCAAAAAGACTTGCTGTGCAGAGTTTCTCTTTAAGCAGGCTTTCTCTTAGAAATAGAGGCATTTCTAGAAGCCCAATGTTCAGTAGAATTTTCTGTGTGTCTTCTACAAGGACGTAGAAGCGATATCAAGAGCATACGCCAGATAGGGCTGCTCAAATCCGAAACCGGGAGACATCCGGATAGTTGCTATCTGGATATCTCCCAGTAAACCTGTGTTGAGGAGGAGGGGGGGGGGGGGGGGGGTGTCAATCTTACTTGTCTGACGTCTTCTAATCCATCCGTCGGCGTCTCCCACGATGCGCTCCACGCGCGTCACGTGATTACAAACACTTCCTCCTTCAACTCGGAAGGAGGAAGTGATTGTAATCACGTGACCGCCGCTTGGAGTGCATCGTGGGAGGCGCCGAGGGACGGACGAAGAAGACGTCAGACAGGTAAGATTGTGACTGGTTGTTGTGTGTACCACTCTGGGCTTGATTCACTAAACCGTGATATATCGCACGTAACGTAATTTCGCACGTAAATGTGAAAATTCACAATTGCACTCGAATAACGTTACGCGCGCTATAACGCACGCAAAACATTAGCGTGACCGTGATATCAGTTATCAAGGGATAGTGAATCAAGCCCTCTGTGTGGTGTTCACTTTACTACTTACTCTTTTTTTAATGAACAGTCCTGTTGACTTTTTTTTTTCTTTTTACAATGATATGAATTAATATATGATCTCTTCCCTCTTTTTCCTGAAGGGACTTCAAGTTGGAGATGAAATTACTGCATTTGGGTCAGTAAATACAAACAATTTCCAAAATCTTCAAAATATTGCCTCAGTAGTGCAGCACAGCGAGGGGGTAAGTGCACATGTTGTGTCTAGCACAATCAATAGAAGATACTTGTGAAATGAATGTAATGCTTTAAAATCACTTAAAGAGCAACTGTCAGGCTGCAAAAGCTAATTTAAACCTCAATTCTCCTGTGTTAAACAGTTTAGAAGGAAGCCAAAAAAGCAATACTGAAGTTAAAAATCTCTCTTACTTTGATGTTTGCTGAACAGAAAGCCTCTTTATTCCCAAGCTCCTAAGAAGGTCGGCAGGCCGCATAACAGATACTGCAAAGCATGCTGGGGCTGCTTCTTCTCCCCACTGCACTCCCTTGGTCCTCCCCTTCATTTCCCTATCCCGCCCTAAGGCTGCTTTCACAGTGAGAAGTTACAGGCTCATGTTACAGCAGCTTGTAACAGCAGCCTAACTCACAGCACTGAAAAATCAATGTGCTGTTCACAGTGCACATGTTCCGTTAGAGTATACTGCACAAGTCCGCTATTGTTCCTAGCCACATGGCTAATTAATATTCACTGCACAGTAGTGTTGTCCGGATCATGAACAATTCAGATCTTTGATCCTGATCTTTTTTGTGAGTCGAATCATCAGGAAGCAGGGTAAGGGAGGATATTACATCACAATTGGCTTCATACAAGACAGTCAAACATGGAACCTGCCATGAGCTGTCAGGAGTATCAATCTCTGCAAATACTATATACAAATTCTGTGAAATCCAAAGGTGGACAGTGAAATGCATATGTAATGTAAGTACAGCCAATATTTAGCTACTGATATGTGTTTTTTTTCCTCTGAGACCCTATACCTAACAGCTCCTCTTTAAGCGAATCTTAAAGAGAACCCGAGGTGTGTTTAAAGAATGTTATCTGCATACAGAGGCTGGATCTGCCTATACAGCCCAGCCTCTGTTGCTATCCCAAACCCCACTAAGGTCCCCCTGCACTCTGCAATCCCTCATAAATCACAGCCGTGCTGTGAGGCTGTATTTACATCTGTAGAGTCAGTCTCAGCTGCTCCCCCGCCTCCTGCATAGCTCCGGTCCCTGCCCCCGTCCCTTCCCTCCAATCAGCAGGGAGGAAAGGGATGCAGGCGGGGACTGGAGTTCTGCAGGAGGCGGGGAGAGCAGCAGACTGACACTATAGAGATAAACACAGCCAGCTCTGACAAGCTGTTTGTCAGCAGCGTGGCTGTGATTTATGAGGGATTGCAGAGTGCAGGGAGACCTTAGGGGGGTTTGGGATAGCAACAGAGGCTGGGCTGTATAGGCTGATCCAGCCTCTGTATGCAGATAATATTCTTCAAACCCACCTCGGGTTCTCTTTAAATGAGGGATATGGAGGCTGCCATATTTATTTCCATTTAAAGATGAACTGCAGTGAAACTAATGTAATGAAAAAAGTGCTTAATTTATAAATAATTATTGTAAAAATGATTTAGTCAGTGATCAGTGGTGACATTTTTACTGCTGGAAGGTAATGTCTGTGGAAGGAGATGGTGCCTTTTTGGCATTTGGAAACAGCTGTTATTTCCCATAATATGGCTTCCAGTGTGATGTCAGTACCTAGTTGCTGACATCACACTGTGGGAGGTGTTTAACCACAATATCAGCCAAAGAGAGCCCCCTGATGTTCTGTCTGAGAAAAGGTAAAGATTTCTCATGGAAAGGGAGTATCAGCTACTGATTGGGAGGAAGTTCAATCCTTGGTTACAGTTCCTCTTTAAACTATGCCAGTTGTCTGGCAGCCCTGCTGATCCACTGCCTTGAGTAGGCTGATAACGACCGCCTCAGTCGATAATCAGGTGTATACAGCAGCCAGTGACCCCCCCCCCCCCCCCCAACCTGCAAGCGATCTACTCACCCCCAGTGACGCCGATTTCCCCCGACCATCCCATCATTTGTGCCGCTCCCCTGCATAGCGGCACAGCGTGTCGTCGGCTACACAGCTGACGCTTGTGTGCAGCCTGGCCCAGCGATGTCACAGAAGGGAATCAGTCCTGATACACAACTGGCAACATCCATCAAAGGTGTGTACGCAGACTAATACTTTTAGGTATAGACCCAGAGCAAGCATGCAGATCAGATGTTCCTGACAAAGATCTAAGAAGATTAGCTGCATGCTTGTTTTTAGGTGTGTGATTAAGGGCTGGTTCAGTCGGATGTCTGCTGAGCTTTTCTTCAAATGCCGTCATTTAGATGCCAGCTTTTGAAGGCTATTGGGAAGCCTTCAAGGCTAGCGGTTCAGGTCCCTACACTGGTTTACTGCCTGTGAAAGCAGCAGGTTGCTTTCCAGACGAGATGCCGGGGTCTACCGCCAGGCTTCAATGAAATCCTGAAAAAGCTTGTCCCAGACGCTCCCATTCACTTGAATGAGACAGCGGTAGATCCCGAAAAACGTGTCTAAAACGTTCCGTTAAAGCGGAATGAAACCCAGCATTTCTACTTTGCTCTATTAGATTATTTACAGCATCTTATATACAACCAGCATTTTTTTTTTAATAGAACAGCATTCAAAGGGTTAACACAGGCCTAAAGCCCAATCTACATGATACGATTCTTTGTGTGATTCCATTAGGATTCTATTTACGTTCCGACTAAATCCGACATGTCCGATCGGGATTCGATTTGCCATTGCAAAACAATGGCAAATCGAAATTGAATCGAATCCCGATCGGACATGTCGGATTTAATCAGATCATAAATAGAATTGTAATGGAATTGCACAAAGAATCCTATCGTGTAGATTGGGCTTTAGAGGCTTCCCTGCCAGCAGAGCTGGACGCATCCGAAGTTGTAGATAATGTTGTCTTGTGTTTTTGTTTTTTTTTAATATATAATTTTGCAGTTTATTGGTCAAAAGGGTGAATGGGCATATTCCTGCATCTACTCCTATCCCCCAGCCCCAGTCTGGTCACCAGATTTAGAGTAAAACTTAAAGCGGATATGAACTCGGAACGTCCTCTTTGCTCTAAAAGATACACAATAGCATAATAACCTTTAAACAAAAAAAACATTTCTTTGTTACAGCTGATACAAATCCTAAATTAAATCTGCACTGTTTCTACTTCCTGATTCATGGAAGTAGACGTAGCCTGTGCATTCAAATGAGCTTGTCTGCCATCTCTGCCATGGCAGTTAGGTGACACAGGGGAGAGATCAAATTACAGCTTGTGATTAGATTCAAATGAGGGGGAATTTAAACAGGCTAAACTCTCTAAGTTAAATTCTCTAAATAAACGCAGGGTGCATTTATCTATGTTTTCTTTCTGTCCTGTAGTTCAGGTCCACTTTAATTTTGTAGATGAACAGTCCAAATCTGTATGTGTATTTATTTATTTTTTTCAGTTTTTTTGAAAAACATTTGTACAATGTCCATCAGTAATATAGAATATATCTTTTTCAGAAGCCCTTAAGTTTGACAGTTATCCGGGATGGAAAGTCAGTTCATTTAGGACTTACCCCACAGCGATGGAGTGGGAAAGGACTTCTCGGGTGAGTTTAACAGAACGTTTTCAACAATAATCCATTTCTACAAAATATTCCTTCCTGGCCAATAAATGAAACCAGGGCTATATGTGAGTGGTATTTACAACAGTGGGTTTATATGCACAAAACTTTGTTCGCTGAATGCACTGAGCCTGTTGTGGTGATGGTGGTGAAAACTCTGATCCCTCTTGAAGACTTGCTGATGCCAGGCCTTGATATGTGCTATATTTTCCCTTAAGAAGCAGATGCTGTTTTTTAAAACGCATCAGAGACACTTACCGTATATACTCGAGTATAAGCCGAGTTTTTGAGACCAAAAAAGTGGTCCAAAAGTGGGGGTCTTGGCCTATACTCGAGTCCCCTGTAGTTGCAGACCCAAACATCCCCCCTCCAGTCTACCAGACACCGCAGTATACCTAGTTTAGCTGAGCGGTGATGACTGCGTGTCCCCTCGCCATGTGCATTGCATCCTATAGCTGATTACTGCAATGTCCATTAGATGCAAGCTTACCACCATGCCGCCGTGCCGCTACCTGCCAGAGTAGAGCCAAATGTACAGTAGCAAGATCATCCGTGTTCCTGAACTTTGAGTGTCCCCCCCTCCGCAAAAGCAGAGTGTTGCGCGGTTGCTTTGCTAACGGACTGCACAGTGAGCATTCCTCCGTAGCTTGTTGTTAGTTGAACTTTCTATTAGCTATTATGCCTGTAATGGCATACAGGCGCCAATAGATGGTGCCATTGAAAACAGAAAGTTCAACTAACAAGCTACGGAGGAATGCTCACTGTCGGTCCGTTAGCAAAGGAACCACGCAACACTCTGCTTTTGCCGAGGGGGACACTCAAAGCTGAGGGACATAGAGGATCTTGCTACTGTACATTTGGCTCTATTCTGGTGGGCAGCAGCACAGTGGCATGGTGGTAAGCTTGCATATAATGGGATTCACTGTAATCAGCTATGGGATGCAATGCACATGGCGAGGGGACATGCTGTCATTACTGCTCAGCTAAACCACATACAATTTTATATTATGGTGTCTGGTACACTCGGGCAGCACAAGGCAATCAATCTGGCACAGCACAGTAGCAGTGTGCAAAGGGGAGTGGAGGGAGACACACAGAGGTCTGCCATTACAATCAATACATGCCATGGCTAGCAGCACAATATGGGCAAACATCACTCAGCACATATGGAGTTGGTACACAGAGGTCGGCCACGCATGCTACTCCACTCTGGATGGGGTGATCTTTCCGCACAGTGCCACAAGTACACATGCACTTTTGTGCACTGTCTACTGAATTATAGTCCATTTGAATTTAAGTTCACAGTATATAGTAAGGCTGTGTTCACATTAAGACTTTGTAGCATAACAGCTGCTTTGTTGCACTGCAATTCACCACCACAGGTTTGTTGTAGTATAATGGCGTGTGGCATTGTAATGTACTGCCTGCTTTACTATCCTACTCGGTTTATACTCAGATCAATAATTTTTCCAGGTTTTGTAGGTGAGTGTTGGGGGGGTCGGCTTATACTCGGGTCGGCTTATACTCAAGTATATACGGTATTTGTGGAAAATTTGTACAACCGTGACAGCATATTGGCTTATCGTCTGTCAATGACAACATGATTATATTCAACTAAGATTGTGATAAGATTTAGCTCTCATTGCATTACCGGTATGTACGGTATATGTTACTGGCAAAGTTCTGCAGAATGCCTAAATCCTCTATAATAAAACCTGTGTCCCTGCGTCACGCTGTCCCTGTGTAGCTGGGTCCGTGCTTTTTGCTACTGCGCATGTGCGCAGCACGGACCCAGCCTCACAGAGACAGGGGGACGGGGCCAGGGAGCTGGGCAGGCGTGTGAGCGGGCGGCCAGGTGTGCGGCGGGTGCGCGCGCATGTGCAGGAACAGGCGGCGGCAAGAAAACACAGACCTAGAGCCCGTTTTTAAACGGGCTTGGGTCTGCTAGTAATTTTATACTTTTCCTAGTCATTGTATGGGATGCTTAAATGTGACCCAGGCAAAGTATATTCTGTAATAAGAAAAGGCAAATGGTTTATTCATTTTATCCATTGATTTTCTAATACCATTTATAGTGCTGGATTTCTGGTGATTTTAGCAGCATCCATTGCCTCAGTTGCAACTGCATGCAAAAATTGAATTTAGGTTATAATTAAATAGCTCAGAGTCAATAAGGTAAAGAGGCACTGAAGTGACATATTCTGTAGTAGAATGCATTTTATACAATGTATACTGGTTACCCACTTTTATGTTAAATTATTCTGGTTTCAGCATCAGAAATGAGAACATGTGGAATTCTCCTCCCAGTGCATTCTGGGAGACCAGGTATTACTTTTACTGGCTTCAGAACTCTCAGTAAACAAACATTCTGCAGAGCTTCAGCTGACAGGACAAAAGATGTCATTTCAGGATGTAAATCAACTACTAGAAGACCGCTTCACGCCGATGGGTGTGATCGCAGTGGCAGCCCCAGGACCGCCTAACGCCAATTGACATCAAGTCCTGGAGCAGGGTTTTGCTGGAAATCTTGCGCGCATCTCCACTTGGATGACGGAGCTCCGCTATCAGTCTCCCAGCGGCTATTGCCGATAGGAGACTGCTAGGCCTGGTGCACACCAAAAACCACTAGCAGATCCGCAAAATGCTAGCAGATTTTGAAACGCTTTTTCTTATTTTTCTGTAGCGTTTCAGCTAGCATTTTGCGGTTTTGTGAAGCGTTTTTGGTGTAGTAGATTTCATGTATTGTTACAGTAAAGCTGTTACTGAACAGGTACTGTACCAAAAAACACCTGGCAAACCGCTCTGAAGTGCCGTTTTTCAGAGCGGTTTGCCTTTTTCCTATACTTAACATTGAGGCAGAAACGCATCCGCAATCCAAAATCTGCAGCAGCCCGGGAGTATGCGTTTCTGCAAAACGCCTCCCGCTCTGGTGTGCACCAGCCCATTGAAATACATTACCCTAGCGGATCCGCACTCGCAAGCAGATCGCAAACCGCAGCGGAAACGCTCCGGTGTGCACTAGGCCTTAAACGGCGAAATCGCTTTCTATTTACTGCGTACAGCACTGTACCCCTGGGGAGACAAAAGCGATCCACTGTCATAGGCTGGCAGGGGGAGGGAGGGATAGGAAAATAATGAATAAGGTTTATTTATTTAAAAAAAATGTAAAAAATAAACAAACAATACTGGGAGCAATAAGAGCCCACCAACAGAAATCTCTGTTGGTGGGCAGAAAAGGGGGGTCACTTTTGTGCTGAGTTGTAAGCAGCGAGGCCTTAAAGCTGCAGTGGCCTTAATTGCAAAACATAGCCTGGTCACTAGGAGGGTGTAAGCCTACGGTCCTCAAGTGGTTAAGGTCTGAAAAGATAATACAATAAAAAATGCTGGCTAAATAATTTATAAAGTACCATAATACTCTAATATAAAATATAAGCAATTTTATACCGATTTTGATACCGGATATAGATATAGACTTGTTTTTGTTTACTATAGTATTATGTTAATAAAAAAAATAAAGACTCAAGCACCAGTATAGCTGCACTCAAAAAGAGAACCATTTATTGCAATAAAATATGCTTCACTGTTTAATCCAATTGATTAAACAGTGAAGCATATGTTATTGCAATAAATGGTTCTCTTTTTGAGTGCAGCTATACTGGTGCTTAGGTCTATATTTTTTTTTTTCAGTTTGCTTTGTTACCAGTGCTAGCACCTGGGAGGTTTGATCTATAATTTATTGAACACATTTTTGTTTTTTTGTCTTTTTATTATGTTAATACTATTATTATGTTAATAATCTTTATTTTTCATATGTCTTCATACATCCGGCAGTCATAGTGCAGAGGAAAGCATAATTGTACTTACAAAATGATAGCTTTCCCAATATAGGCCAAAAGGAATCCTTTGTGTGAATTGCTTCACAAATCATTCCTGGCATGCTTGTCATCTGTTGTTTTTGTTTTGACAGGTGCAACATCATTCCAATAAAGAGATAATCTGGCAATATGATCTCGCTTACAAAGTTTGGACCATTTGTGAAGGTTTTGATGTTTATGGAGTTTTTGGAAACATCACAGGGGAAATGGGACTGATTTGATTTAAAGCAAGGAATGACAGGAATATGAATATGGACTTTATTCAACTGTTTACTTTGCAGCTTGTATTAAATAAAATACCATTTACATTGGTAAACCCATCTTTGTATTTAAATATTTGCTTTTTTTTATAGTGGCCGCCTTTTAATAGTAATAGAAATGTAGATTCTTTTCATGCTAGTTTGCTAGGAGATAAAGGCATGTGCTGTATAGTGTTTTTTATTTAATTTGTTTTAGCACATTTGTTTATTATTGTGTGTAGTAGCATTTTTTACATATGACATATCACAAATGATTATTTTTGTAGCTCCAACTGCTGGCTTGCCTTTTTACTGTTGCTGTAAGGAAGTCTCCAACATCACTATAGCAAAGTCCCCAGACTTGGTGACTGATAACAGAGCACTTTTGGTGGTATTGGAGCTTCAAAAAAATACCACACTTTCATACTAATGCTATTTAGTATATTTCTGATTTAAAATACTTTGCTAATAAGTATATAGATTAGTACTAAACCTGGGAAATAAATAAACAAATGGAAAGAAACCCGCTATGCATTCAGTTTGAATCATTTAAATCCATATTGATATTGGTTTGTCCTACAAAATAAAAATTTAGAGTCATTTATATGTGTGCACCACTTGGCAACACTTGTCCATAAATGCCACTAGCCTGCTGTGCTTTGTGGCTCTATTCAATTCAACTGAGCCACCTCTAAATATAGATGGATTGACCTCTTTTAGTGCACCTCATTGCATTCTTATGAATAAGCTCTGCATTGCTATGAATAATTGGTGGACCTGAACTCTTGCACAGGACAGAAGGAAAACATAGAGTAATGCTCCCTGTGTGTATTTAGAGAGTTTAGTCTATCTCATTTCCCCTCATCTGTGACTAATCACCAGTGTAATTTGATCTCTCAGCTGTGTCATCTGGCTGCCACGACAGAGCAACTAATTTGTAAACACAGGCTGTTAACCCTATGTTTGCTTCTATGAAAGCAGGAACTTGACACACTGCAGATTTATTTCAGGATTTGTATCAGCTTTACCAAAGAAATGTTTTTCTTTAAAGGTTATGATGCTGGTGCGAGCAGAGAGGAAGCTCTGAGTACAGGTCCGCTTTAAGGGGCAGTCCACACAGTGACAATGGGAGGTGGTGCTGCACTGTCTAGTACACTCAGACTGCCTCTAGTGTGAAAGGGTTCTCAGTCTACAAACTACATTGTTAGTGTTAGGGATGATCGGAAAGAGCAAATTCCGTTCTGCCGGAATTGCGGCATTTCGCCAGCGCTAAATTCTGTCGCCATTACATTTCCGCGAAATTTTGCGAATTTCCGCGGAATTCCGCATTCCGGAAAAATCAAAGTAATCGCGAATAAAACCTGTTTTTGTTGTTTTTGCTAAATGGTAGCCCATGGCTAGTGGCTGTTCCACCGGTCATTTTTTAATTTTTATTTATTTTATTTTTTTTGCAGCAGTAGGTGTTGCTTAAGCCATGGGACCTAGCGGTGGTCCCATGGCGATCGTTTTGGCACCGCAGGAGGTGTCGCTTAAGCCATGGGACCTAGCGGTGGTCCCATGGCAGTCGTTTTGGCACTGCAGGAGGTGTCGCTTAAGCCATGGGACCTAGCGGTGGTCCCATGGTGGTCGTTTTGGCACTGCAGGAGGTGTCGCTTAAGCCATGGGACCTAGCGGTGGTCCCATGGTGGTCGTTTTGGCACCGCAGGAGGTGTCGCTTAAGCCATGGGACCTAGCGGTGGTCCCATGGCGGTCGTTTTGGCACCGCAGGAGGTGTCGCTTATGCCATGGGACCTAGCGGTGGTCCCATGGCGGTCGTTTTGGCAACGCAGGCGGTGTCGCTTATGCCATGGGACCTTGCGGTGGTCCCATGGTGGACGTTTTGGCGCAGCAGGAGGTGTCGCGTAAGCTTTGGGACCTGGCGGTTCCATGGCGGGTGTTTTTGGCGCCGCAGGAGGTGTCGCGTAAGCTTTGGGACCTGGCGGTGGTTTTGGCGCCGCAGGAGGTGTCGCGTAAGCTTTGGGACCTGGCAGTGGTTCCATGGCGGTGGTTTTGGTGCCGCAGGAGGTGTCGCGTAAGCTTTGGGACCTGGCGGTGGTCCCATGGTGGTGTTTTTTGCACCGCAGGAGGTGTCGCGTAAGCTATGGGACCTTGTGGTGGTTCCATGGTGGACGTTTTTGTGCCGCAGGAGGTGTCGCGTAAGCTTTGGGACCTGGCGGTGGTCCCATGGCGGTAGTTTTGGCGCCGCAGAAGGGGTCGCATAAGGTTTGGAACATGGCGGTGGTTCTGGCGCCGCAGGAGGTGTCGTGTAGGCTTTGGGACCTGGCGGTGGTTCCATGGCGGTGGTTTTGGCGCCGCTGGAGGTGTCGCGTAAGCTTTGGGACCTGGCGGTGGTCCCATGGCGGTGGTTTTGGTGCCGCAGGAGGTTATGGGACCTATACAAAATGGTTGGGATAGGTGAGATAGCTAGGGAGCTGGTTGCTAACATAGGATTGATTGGTTTTTGTTAAGACTGTAATTGGTGCTGAAATCCGATTTTCATGCAGAAATCTGTTTGGGTGTTTTTTGTTTTTTTTTTAAGCCTCTGATTGGTGCACTGCTCTCCACTAAGGTAAAAAGGAAACCCTCCATCAATCCACTTTAGGGCCCTTTTCCATTACACTGCATTTTGCGATCAGATGCGGATTGGACAGATCGCAAAACGCAGGGTGCAGTACAACTAATGAAAAAGGCAGCGGCTATTTACATTAGCTCAATCCGACTGCGTTGCAATTTTGGCCCGAGCGCAATCGTCTTGACATGTTTTTGGATGTGATTAAGCTCTACTATATTGAGCATAGTAGCTTAATCACAATCGCATTAGTGGAAATTGGTTTCAAATGTGATTGTGATCGCATTTAATAGTGGAAAAGAGCTCTTATAGTATTAAAGAGTCCCCAGCTTCCTGCAATACCCTTATGTCACAGCAGGCATCTCGTGTTTTGTTTTTCCTACATGACCTTATAACTGTACGCCTGTACCAATCATTACAGAAGATTAACAATTCAGGCAGCATTTGAAGTAGCCTCGGAAGGGGTCTCCTGCTCCCAGAGACATTAGTCAAGTTTATGGAGGCAGTGATCTTCCTGTGTTGTTTAAAGGACACTTAAACTGAGAGTGATGTGGAGGCTGCCATATTTATTTCCTTGTCAACAATACCAATTGCCTGGTTTCCTGCTGATCTATTTAGCTGCAGTAGTATCTGGAACAAGCATACAACTAACCTAGTCAGACTTCAGTCAGAGCACCTGATCTGCATGCTTGTTCAGGGTCTATGGTTAAATATATTAGAAGCAGAGGATCAGCAAGGCAAGAGGTATTGTTTTGTCAGTTTAGAAGGAAAGCTGTTAAAACTGATTAGCTCTTTTGCCTAGTGTGTGGTCATTATAGCCCTTTTCTGCAAGATGTCCTTAAAGGACAACTGTTGTGAGGGATATGGAGGCTGCCATATTTATTCCCTTTTAACCACCCTGGCGTTCTATTACCTGCGGCAGGGTGGCGGCGCAGCAGTTTTTTTTTTGTTTGTTTTTTTTTAAAATCCTGTAGCTAGCCTAGCGCTAGCTACATGATAACCCCCTCCCTGCGGCGTCCGCCCGTAACGCTCGATCGCCGCCGGAGTGTACCCACGTAAGAATTTACTTAAGGGCTTCCCCGTCGCCATGACGACGATCGTGATGGCGTCATCGACGTTGTGATGTCAGACGGAGTCTCGATCCACCCCTCAGCGCTGCCTGGCACTGATTGGCCAGGCTGGGCAGGCGTCTCGGTGGGGGGGGGGGTCATGTAGCAGCGCATCGGCGGCGATCTGGATCAACAATGCTGCGTGTTTTAAAAAAAATTGTGAAAGCGGCGCCCTCCAGCGGTCATGGACGAGCTGAGCCAAGGAGGTTAAACAATACCAGTTGCCTGGCGGTCCAGCTGATCTTTCTGCTCCGTAGTGTCTGAATCACTCACCTGAAATAAGCATCCAGCTAATCAAGTCAATCTTGAGTCAGACACATTGGATGTGATTGCAGGTGAATAGAGATGCTCAACCACATACTAATAATTCCGACTTGCATGAAAAGTGCATGCAGCTTGAATTTAAACCAACCAAATGAACTTTGTCAGTTTTGATTAGTCCACTTCCAACATGCATACACTTTGCATTAGATCTGCATGCAAACCTAAGTTCTTAGCATCTCATCTCAACAGGTAACCAATAGGGGTGGTCACGTAGATGCATAGAATTCTGAACTGATGTAAGCTGTATGCTAACTTATACAGCCTCAAAAAAGATACATTTTATTGGTCAATTTCCAAGCTGCATAAGTTTGCATAAAATTAGATCAACACAGAGTTCTTAGCGACCTCTCTGTCAGGGTTGCCACCTCATCCCTTTAACCTCCTTAGCGGTAACCCCATGTGTGACACGGGGTAAGCCGCCGGAGGGTGCCGCTCAGGCCCTGCTGGGCCGATTTAAATAATTTTTTTTTTTTTGCTGGACGCAGCTAGCACTTTGCTAGCTGCGCCAGCACCCCGATCGCCGCCGCCGCGCGCCCGATCGCCGCTATCCGGTGCGGCGCGCCCCCCCAGACCCCGTGCGCTGCCTGGCCAATCAGTGCCAGGCAGCGCCGAGGGTTGGAGCTGGACTCCCAATGACGTCCCATGGCGACGGGGGAAGCCCTCCAGGAAATCCCGTTCTTTGTACGGGATTTCCTGATCGGAGATCGCCGAGGGCGATCGAAGCGGGGGGATGCCGCTGAGCAGCGGCTATCATGTAAGGGCTCGCTACATGATTTAAAAAAAAAAAAAAATTTAAAAAAACTGCTGCGCTGCCCCCTGGCGGTATTTTTCATACTGCCTAGGGGGTTAAAGGGACACTTAAGTCAAACAAAACAAATGAGTTTTACTCACCTGGGGCTTCCAATAGCCCCCTGCAGCTGTCCGGTGCCCTCGCCATCTCCCTCCGATCCTCCTGGCCCCACCGGCAGCCACTTCATGTTTCGGTGACGGGAGCTGACAGGCTGGGGACGTGAGTGATTCTTCGCGTTCCTGGCCACAATAGCGCCATCTATGCTGCTATAGCATATATCATATACCATATAGCAGCATAGAGGGTGCTAATGTGTCTGGGAACGCGATGAATCACTCGCGTCCCAAACCTGTCAGCTCGTGTCACCGAAACAGGCGGGGCCAGGAGAATCGGAGGGAGACAGCGAGGGCACCGGACAGCTGCAGGGGGCTATTGGAAGCCCCAAGTGAGTAAAACTCATTTTTTTTGTTTGACTTAAGTGTCCCTTTAAATACCAACACATCTAAGTTATACAGATTATGGGGCAACTCACACATAATCTGTGCCTAACTAGCCACAAGAAATGTATAATTCACATGTTCTGGTATTTAAAGGGATGAGGTGGCAACCCTGCCTCCCAGTCCATCGCTAGTGATTAATTCCCTGCCAAGCAAAGGCCAGCTTCCTGCACAAGATAACGGCATGCTGCATAGCCGCTCCACAGACAGTGCAGACACAATGGCGAGAATTCCATACAGTATGACGTTTTACTTAAAAATTCCACAATGGTTGGCAAAATGCTCAGTTCTTCAGTTTGGATCGTTCTATCTATCTCACGTTTAGCTGTCCTGGATTTGTGTGAATTTTACTTTTTTATTTCCACATATCAAATACACACTGGTAGGTAAACTAGCAGGCTACCAACCTGGGTATTGGATTGTGAGCTATTTAAATACAGGCACATATGTGCATAGTTGTATACATTCTTTATTGCACTGTGTGCTGTTATATGTTATAAATATTAACTGAACAAAAATGTGTGACCATGCAAAATGATGAAGTAGCAGTGCCCTCTGCTGGCGATAAGGTCACTGTGCACTGACAGTTCTAACACTACACGTGACCTGAGTACTTCTGCAGCACAGTGCACTCATGTACACAGCCGAGTCAGCTGATAAATGGTTAATGCTGTGTGAGTAGAACTCCTCAGCTGCCTGTTCTGTATTATTGGCGTTGAAGTGAGAAAAACTCAGTATACTGAACTTGCTGAAAATATTGGCAAACCTAATATACTGTATATAATGGAATGTTGCTGCTAATGGAGTAGCTATAGGATGTTTGATGCTGGTCCATTGAACCAAAACTGAAACAAATGCAATTTTTTAACATCTTTTTCAGTTTGGAAATAATCCATCATTTAATATATCTGAGATACAGTATGAATAGTAAATACATGATTATAGCCTCCTTACCCATTTATAGGCTAGATGGGACTTTTGCCATCCTCAATGGGCACATGCTTACTAATATAACAGTATGGAGAGGAGCTTTAAAGGAGAACTGTAGTGAGAGGTATATGGAGGCTGCCATATTGATTTCATTTTAAGCAATACCAGTTACCTGGCAGCCCTGCTGAGCTATCTGCCTGCAGAATCGCACCAGAAACAAGCATGCAGCTAATCTTGTCAGATCTGCTGCATGCTTGTTCTGGGTCTATGGCTAAAAGCAGAGGCAGAGGATCAGCAGGGTTGCCAGGCAACTGGTATTGCTTAAAGGAAAACTTAAGTCAGAAAAAAAATGACATTTACTCACCCGGGGCATCCCTCAGCCCCCCGAAGCTGGATGGTGCCCTCGCAGCCCCGCTCTGATCGTCCTGTCCCCGCCGGCGGCTACTTCCGGGTTCGGCGACAGCCGCCGACAGGCTGGGAACGCAGCTGATTTTCCGCGTTCCCAGCCAGTATATCACCCCTCTATGCTGCTATAGCGTATATATATATATATATATATATATATATATATATATATATATATATATATATATATACACGCTATAGCAGCATAGAGGGTGATATAGCAGCTGGGAACGCGGAAAATCAGCCGCGTTCCCAGCCTGTCGGCGGCTGTCGCCGAACCCGGAAATAGCTGCCGGCGGGGACAGGACGATCGGAGCGGGGCTGCGAGGGCACCATCCAGCTTTGGGGGGCTGAGGGATGCCCCGGGTGAGTAAATGTCATTTTTTCTTTCTGACTTAAGTTTTCCTTTAACCTCTTGAAGACTGCAGTGTTAAACCCCCCTAAAGACCAGGCCTTTTTTGCTGAAATGGCCACTGCAGCTTTGAAAGATGGCCAAAAATGGCCAAGCTGCAGGGCCGCACAACACAGCACACGAGTGATTTCCCCCCACCAACAGAGCTCTCCGTTGGTGGGGTCTGATCGGCTGTCATAGGCTTCTGTCTATGAGAGCCGATCGCTCTCTTGTCCCCAAGGGGGACAGCCGTGTCACACGTCTGTCCCCAGTACAGCGCTGCTGCTGATCGCAGCGCTGTACTATATGTAAAGACGGCGGTTTCACCGTCTAACAGTCTCCCAAGCGGAGACTGAAGGTGGGGCGGAGCTCCGCCCCCCGAGCAGGAGATGCGCACACAGCCTGCATGCGATCTCCTGCAAAACAGAGCCCGAGGACTTGACGCCAATTGGCGTTAGGCGGTCCTGGGGCTGCCGCCGTGGCCACACCCATTGGCGTGGGGTGATCGGCAGGTAGTTAAAAGGAAATCAATATAGCAGCCTCTGTATACCTCTTACTACAGTTTTCCTTTAATACTCACAGGGCAGTACACAAGTCATTGCCCATCATCACCAGTCTATCAAAATCCAGCTACAACTTCCTACGGTAGAATATCGTTATAGTGAACTCAGTCCTCAGGTCCAAGCAAATGCATCTGTATAAATATACAATGTATGACCAATTCTGATATATTAAGCTTTTGATATATAATCCACTCTTTCTGGAATTCTACTTTACGCCTTTTTTTGGGGGAGTAAAATGTTATAGAATTTTGTATAAAAAATATTTGTAAAGATTCCCACCACACTTGAAAGAGAGCAACACCTTTCATCAAGCGCTGTAAAAACAGTGCAGGAGACTTAGGTGCAGCCGGCACCACCATAGGCCGTAATAGGAGCTACAGCTAGCGGCGCACAGTGAGTAATTTGGGCGCTGTCAAAAGACGGCGTACAAATTACTGTAAAAACAGTAATCCGGCCGCCAGCATTAGCTGGAAGCTGTCTGAATTACATCTTTTCCCCACTATCCATGGTGACTTGGAGGGGGAATAATAGCCGGGACTTGTGCAGGAGCAGGGTAAGCCGTATATCAGCTTTACCCTGCACCCAAATCTCCTGGCAGCTGATTTATATGTACACCTTTCTCATACCCAACTCTGCTGGCCAGTAACATTCTGATCTTGCCCACTGTTGCTGGTCAGTGACATCCCACACCTTACCCTTGCTTGTCAGTGTCACCCTGATCTTCTCCACTCCTGCTAGTCACTGACCCCCTTCTCCTTTTCACCCCTGCTGGTTAGTGACACACATGCCTGCTTGTAAGTGACAGCCTTCTCCTCCCTACCACTGCTGGCCAGTGACACCCTTCTCACCCTCACCACCACAAACATTAGGGTTGATCTATGAAAATTTACCACGCTATGCAGCGCAGGTTAATCCAGCGAGCGCATGCTACTGTCAGCATAGTGTGCACTCTTCAGCTATGTGCACTCCTTTGAAGCACCGCTGCTATGTAGAGCGACCATCATGGGTGTCCACAGGAAAATTTCCAAGGGGGAGCAAAAAAAGGGGGGTATGCGGCGCGTGTTGAGCGCCGTGCCAAAAATGGGCGTGGCCAGGGACCAGGATGTGGGTGTGGTCATGGGTAGAGCCAAATTTACATGAACTTAGCAATTGTGGGACATTAGACTAGGACTATAATAAGAATTAGATTGCGAGTGCCTCGGACACAGGTGCCCCTAGTTTAGGTAGTGACAGGTGCCCCTCAGTTCAGGTAGTGACAGGGACCCCCAATTCAGTTCAGGTAGTGACAGGCACCCCCAGTTTACGTAGTGACAGGTGTCCCTCATTCACCATGTCACAGCAGGCAGCCCAGTGTGAGCTTCAGACCTCAGAATTAGCCGGCGACCAGTGAGCGCAGGCACATGGCACTCGGTAAACACTGCGGTGCATATGCAGAAGTGATGTCTCTTCCCCATATCAGTGCGGTGTCCGCGAAGTCCTAGCGCACACACTCACTGGTCGCTGGCTGATCTGAGGTCTGGCGCTGGGCTGGCTGTTCTGCCTTAAGCTCAACACACACCATACAATCTTGGTTGTACAGATTTACCAAATCTATGTAGTATAAGGGCCAACAGATTTAAAATACCTTGAATGATTGATTGGATAAGCTCTTATACTACATGAAAGTGGTAAGATTGTACAACCTAGATTGTATGGTGTGTGTTGAGCCTTAGGCAACTGGGACAGCCGGGGTGGGGTAAGTGCCCCATTTTGCCATATGTGCGGACGCCCATGGCGACCATGTCTACTATGTTAATTAATGTAGCAGCGGCCGAGCTATTAAAGTATCGCGGTCACTCTACGTAGCATCAGGCATTACTTCAAAGGAGCGCGCATGGCTGAAGAGCGTACGCTACGCTGACAGTAGCGTGCGCTTGCTGCATTAACCCGTGCTGCTTAGCGCAGTAAATGTTCATGAATCGGCCCTATTGCTTTTTTTCACTGTGGTGAAAAGAGCACACACACAGGGTGAAGTAAGTTTACATACACACACACACACAGCTCACTGCCGCTAACATCAGCGCATATTACCATCTTCTACCATATTCCATAAAGCAAAGGACTAAAGGACTTCTGCCATCTTGCCTGATCAGATTGCAAGGATGGACTTCAGGTAAGCAGGAATTTCAGTTATTTTTTCAATCGGAGGCTTTTTTCAATCGGTTACACATCACTCCAATCCTTCCTTCTGCCGGGTTTGAAGGAGGAAGTATTGGAGAGACGGAAAACGATGGAATGGGTGCAGAAGGCATCAGCTTGCTATAGGCGGCAACAAGAGCGAGTTAACCCTCCAGCCACGGCCACAAGTTTAAGGCTGGTTTCACACCAGGACGTTATGTTTTAGGGGACGTTAAGGTCGCATAACGTGCCCCTAACGCAACGCCTGGTGGTGTTGGAGCAGGACACTACCAAGAGCCGCGTTACAAGCAGCTCTTGGTGCGCCTGCTCTGTCTGAGGCACTGCGGAGACCACGTGAGCGGAGCTCTCCGCATAACGTGGTCCCGCCAGCCAATTAGCGGCCGCTCCAAGAAGAAAACACTGCAAGTGCAGTGAATATTAAGTAGCCATGTGCCTGGCTACGTAGCGACCTCTCCCCGCCTCCTCTCCGCCCCCAAATTAAAAAAACCCACCCGTACTGAGCATGTGCAAACAGTCTAACGTGTAAGGTACTGCATGCAGTACGTTATCAGGACGTGCTGCGTTACAATGTAACGCAACGTGGGCACTGTGAACAGCCCATTGATTTTTCATTGCTGTGCGTTGGGGTGCCTTACAGGCTGCTCTAACTTGCGCCTGTAACGTCCCACTGTGAAACCAGCCTAAAGGCTAAATCTCAGTCATTCTGAACATGGAATCTGAACTGCGAAGCTCATGCCTGGTGGCGACATCTTTAGATGGTGGTGTTACAGTTCAGCATAGATCCCAACTGTCCCTCCTTTGGGAGCCCTGTCCCCCTGTCCCTCTTTCCTCCTCATTTGTCCCTCTTTCAGGACTTTGGACCTCTTTCTATCTAAATATATATATTTATCTACCAAAAAAATGTGTTTGATTGACTCTAAACTTTATTCTCATCCTTTAAATTGATATATTACTAATTTTAAAATGTTAATATGAAGAAAAATGACCCAGGATAGAAAGGACCAGTGTGGTTTGAATTATAAAACAACATATTTTTCTGATGAAATCTTTATGGTATGCGTGACTAGGGTTGTGACGGGGCGTGATCAGGGGTGTGGCTTAAGTGTCCCTCTTTCTCATCTCAAAAAGTTGGGAGGTCTGGTTCAGTAATGTGCATAGGGGAGGATTGTATTCCTGTTTTAAGAGTTCCGTTTTTAATATCAGAGAATGCACATGGAGTGTGGAGTTCATGCCTAGCCACCACCTGTGATAAATGTCAGGCCATAAATAAGGAGAGGAAATATTTTACAATGGGCAAAGACTAATTATATAATCTATAGATTAACGTTGTTAAAAAATATCACGTCATTTTCCCTACAGTGTTGTTATAAGTCACGACTCTTGTGCGTTAGCAATTATGGTTGGCATTAGGAGCTAGAATGCTGGCGGTGAGAATACAGGATTTCAAGCACTCAGAACGGTGTGCTGACTGAAACGGATGCTACTCATGAGCAGCTTTCCACAAGGACGAACAAGAGCGTCAACGTTTCTATAACAACGGATCTTGTCTCCCAGCATTCTGCAAGACGTAAATCGCGTTTCCGATTTGCGACCCGGAGTCACCATAGGAACGCAGCATGGTTTACTAGGACGTTGCTAAGCAGCGAGAGGTGAGGCTGCTGTGCGGATACACGGACTACAGTAAGAATTTATCGTAGTAGCATATATAGTAAGAATAATAAATAGATACATGCATGCTAGAATATTGCAATGCCCGGGCTCTCACTGTGCGGCACGTGTGCATTCCCCAGCTATGCAATAGGCGTTCTGACCATACATCACACACAGATGGCTGGACTGCAGGAAGACGTGTTGGTGCTGAAGATATATTACCGCCCAGACGAGGGTGTAATGAAAGATTTTGCAACCCATTATATTTTGCAACTTGCCATAGAGCAGTGGTCCCCAAACTTTTCCGGCCCGGGGACCACTTTCTGACCAAATTTTTCTCCGGAGCCCGCGGGGGGTGTAGCGTCCTAGTGGACAGCGTCGTGCACAGCGGGTTACCGGGGGGGGGGCATAGCTAGCATAGTTGCCCCAGTATAGGGAGTTTAGTTGCCCCAGTATGGCTAGTACAGTTACCCCAGTATAGCTAGTATAGTGCCCAGTAAAGCTAATATAGTGCCCAGTATAGGTAGGTAGTGCCCCAGTATAGCTAGTATAGTGCCCAGTGTTGGTAGGTAGTGCCCCAGTATAGCTAGTAAAGTGCCCAGTATAGCTAGTATGCCCCAGTATAGGTAGTATAGTGCCCCAGTATAGTTATTATGCCCCAGTATAGCTAGTATAGTGCCCAGTTTAGCTAGTATAGTGCCCCAGTATAGCTAGTATAAGTATAGCTAGTAGTGCCCCAGTACAGCTAGTATAGTGCCCAGTATAGCTAGTATAGTGCCCCAGTATAGCTAGTAGTGCCCCAGTACAGCCAGTATAGTGCCCAGTATAGTGCCCCAGTATAGCCAGTATAGTGCCCCAGTATAGCTAGTAGTGCCCCAGTACAGCCAGTATAGTGCCCCAGTATAGCTAGTATAGTGCCCCAGTATAGCTAGTAGTGCCCCAGTACAGCTAGTAGTGCCCCAGTACAGCCAGTATAGTGCCCAGTATAGCCAGTATAGTGCCCCAATATAGCTAGTAGTGCCCCAGTACAGCCAGTATAGTGCCCAGTATAGCGTCCCAGTATAGTACCCAAGTATAGCTAGTATAGTGCCCCAGTATAAGAGCCCCAGTATAGTGCCCAAGTATAGCAGCCCCCACTCCCCCCCCCCCCCGCGCGGCCGTCGCTGCTGCAGTTACCTTGGCCGGCGGTGTCTTACATTCCCCTCTCTCTCTCGACGGAGCGCGCCCCGCTGCTGCTGTGATGGAAAGGGAGGAAGCAGGAAAGAGAGAGCGGTTCCCATAGTAACGGCGCGCCGCTACAGGAAGCCGCTCTTTCTCTCCTGCTTTCTCCCTCTCTGTCACAGCAGCTGCTGGGCGCGCTGCTGTGACTCACACGCTGACAAGAGGGAGAGAAGGGGAATGTAAGATACCAAGCGGCCGCCAGAGATAACAGCAGCGGCGGCTGCAGAGGGGGCGGGGCCCAGTGTTGGTAGGTAGTGCCCCAGTATAGCTAGTAAAGTGCCCAGTATAGCTAGTATGCCCCAGTATAGGTAGTATAGTGCCCCAGTATAGTTATTATGCCCCAGTATAGCTAGTATAGTGCCTCAGTATAGCTAGTATAGTGCCCAGTTTAGCTAGTATAGTGCCCCAGTATAGCTAGTATAAGTATAGCTAGTAGTGCCCCAGTACAGCTAGAATAGTGCCCAGTATAGCTAGTATAGTGCCCCAGTATAGCTAGTAGTGCCCCAGTACAGCCAGTATAGTGCCCAGTATAGCCAGTATAGTGCCCCAGTATAGCAAGTATAGTGCCCCAGTATAGCTAGTAGTGCCCCAGTACAGCCAGTATAGTGCCCCAGTATAGCGCCCCAGTATAGCTTGTAGTGCCCCAGTACAGCCAGTATAGTGCCCCAGTATAGCTAGTATAGTGCCCAAGTACAGCCAGTATAGTGCCCAGTATAGCCAGTATAGTGCCCCAGTACAGCTAGTAGTGCCCCAGTACAGCTAGTAGTGCCCCAGTACAGCCAGTATAGTGCCCAGTATAGCCAGTATAGTGCCCCAATATAGCTAGTAGTGCCCCAGTACAGCCAGTATAGTGCCCAGTAAACCGCCCCAGTATAGTACCCAAGTATAGCTAGTATAGTGCCCCAGTATAAGAGCCCCAGTATAGTGCCCAAGTATAGCAGCCCCCACTCCCTTAACCCCCCCCCGCCCCCCCCCCCCCCCCCCGCGGCCGCCGCTGCTGCAGTTACCTTGGCCGGTGTTCCGACGTGATAACCTACACGTCGAATTTGCCTACATCCACTGTCAAACGTATACCAGGAGGATTAGGGTTAGGGTTGGGGGAGGGGAAGGGATAGTAAAAGTCTATGGGATGTAGGTTAGTTCGACGTGTAGGATAAAGTGTTGGAGCACCGGCGGTGTCTTACATTGCCCTCTCTCTCTCGCCGGAGCGCGCCCCGCTGCTGCTGTGATGGAAAGGGAGGAAGCAGGAAAGAGAGAGCGGCTCCCATAGTAACGGCGCGCCGCTACAGGAAGCCGCTCTTTCTCTCCTGCTTTCTCCCTCTCTGTCACAGCAGCTGCAGGGCGCGCTGCTGTGACTCACACGCTGACAAGAGGGAGAGAAGGGGAATGTAAGATACCAAGCGGCCGCCAGAGATAACAGCAGCGGCGGCTGCAGAGGGGGCGGGGCGGGGGCAAGAGGACAGTCCCGCGGCCCAACTGAAAGCGTCCTGCGGACCACCAGTGGGCCGCGGACCACAGGTTGGGGATAGAGGACAGTGTATAACTACGTAGGCGTGGCTTCTCTCTGTTAAAGAGAACCAGAGATTAAAAAATAACATGTATACATACCTGGGGCTTCCTCCAGCCCCATCAGCCTGGATCACTCCCATGCCGCCTTTCTCCGCTGCCTCTGTCCGCCGGTACCGGGTCCCGTCATTTCGGCCAGTCGACGCAAGCGCAGTGCGCTCCCTCCGTACTGCGCAGGTGCATGCATACAGAGCTGGAGGGAGCCCCTGTGTATGCGGAAGACTGGCCGCGTCTGGCGGAAGTGATGGGACCCGGTACCGGCGATAGAGGCAGCGGAGGATGGCGGCGTAGGAGCGATCCAAGCTTATGGGGCTGGAGGAAGCCCCAGGTATGTATAACATCTTTTTTACATTTTCAACATAGGTTTGTCTCTGGTTCCCTTTAACACGCTTGTAGTGTTTTGCAACCACGGAACCCATTGAGCTACAAGGGGGATTGTTCCCGGGGGGGGGGAGGGGGGATTGTTCCCTGGGGGGGGTTATTAGTTGAGCAAGAAGGGGGATTGTTCCCTCCAGGGGGTGTTATTAGTTGAGCAAGAGGGGGGATTGTTCCCTCCAGGGGGTGTTATTAGTTGAGCAAGAGGGGGGATTGTTCCCTCCTTGGGGGGGGGGTTATTAGTTGAGCGAGAGGGGGGATTGTTCCCTCCCGGGGGGTTATTAGCTGAGCAAGAGGGAGGATTGTTCCCTCCAGGGGAGGGTTATTAGTTGAGCAAGAGGGGAGATTGTTCCCTCCAGGGGGTGTTATTAGTTGAGCAAGAGGGGGGATTGTTCCCTCCAGGGGGTGTTATTAGTTGAGCAAGAGGGGGGATTGTTCACTCCAGGGGGCGTTATTAGTTGAGCAAGAGGGGAGGGTTCTGTGTGAGAGTAGGGTTTGGTTGGGTTGCACCTTCTGATACAGATAGGTTGAAGTCAATGGTTAGGTTGCACTTTCTGATAGCTATACCTATAAATAAGTGCAACCGGTTGCAAAAAATTTCACTACACCGGCCAGCTGAGAGTAGAGAGAGCTCCTTCACTTGTTGCAGTAGATTAAGCTGGGCATTCTCTTGCTCACTGGCCAAAACTCGCTCCCTCCCCTCCTCAAACAGCAGCACTTCCTTAAGCTGGACTCTGCACATATACTGTAGTGGGTGAGCTTTTCATGCATTCTTACTCCTGGCTGCTCTCCTCCGAGGGATGGGGTACTAAACCTATTCAGCAAATTCAGCAAGGTTCTAGCATATCCATACATATTCTTCCCCAGAGAAGTTCTGTTCTGTCTCTGACCATTTGAAATCTTCAATCTGTGAAGCAAAGTCAGCAGGGCCCATTTAAAAAGAAACACACACTCTCTCTCTCTCTTCCCCCCCCCCCCCCCCCCATCAGATTTTGGGTTACCCACTCTCTATTGAAAGCTTGCAAGCAACTACCAGTGTGAACATTCCTGCTGCGACCTTTAATTTAGATGGAAAATAAGGGTTAAAAATATGGCTCCATCCCCTGTCCCTTAAAAATTTTGGGTGTACTCATTTTATTGGCCTTTTATCCGTGAAAAATTGGAAAACAGGTTGGCAACCCTGCCAGGTGTGCATGCAGGTCCCAGTTTTTAAGGAACATGAAGTGAACAAACAGCTGATATGACGTTCATTTTTCTTTAAAGAAAATGCTGACTTTCAGTGGCGAATAAGACTCTGTTGTAAGCATGCAGGTGGAGTGAGGTCGAGGTACAGCAGCAATGAAAGGACCAGTGAGAGGGCTCAAGGGACAATATGGTCACTTTCTTGGCACTGCAGCACACGTCATTTCTGGTTCACTGACTCAGTAAGTATTTAAAAGGCAGAGGCCCTGCACAACAGACGAGCAAGCCCGACCAAGGGGGTGTGCCACCGGCACAGCGAATGCGCAGTAGTGTGCCACTCACCTGAGTCAGGGACTTTACCGGGCCTGACAGTGGATCAACGAACAGCAAGGGACCTACAAGACTGTGGGAGGGGGGGGATGGAAGAAGCCCCATGTTAGTAAAAGCAAACTGTTTAATTCTGCCTCGGATATCCTTTGATACAATACAAAAGTGTATATTCCGATAATACAAAACAATAAACATAAAAAGTAACTGGAGCACCAAAAATATTAGCATAAAGGAGTCAGGCAAAATTGCCTTTTCTTTGTAATCGTTCTTAATACTAAAAATGTAACAAAACATAGCTTCCATATTTCTCACAGTGATGTTCTTTATATTAATGTTATGAGAAAGTCCTGGGCTTATAGTGGGATGTGGGTACTAACAAACTAAAATATATGAATCTGTAAATGCAGTGGTGTAAGTGGCTATGGGCCCCATGCAAGTTTTACATTGGGCTCCCAAGCATTCTATACATGACATTGAAACGGCGCACCAAAGCCTGCCAAGGACAACCACAGTGTCAGGGGTGCATGAAGGGCATGGGGAACAGTCTTAGATAACTACTTACTACTTTTACTACTATTCAATCTACTATAGATAACTACTATTCAAAGTATCTATAAAAGTGATTATTAACAGCACAGGTGTGGTTGTAGACTCTGTATCCCCTATTGCTACTGTGTAAATGGTATACTGTATTTATAATTATTTAGCTAATATTCTTCCCTGTAGTGTAAAATGTCTGGAGTCAATACTGAGCGTAAAGAAGACACATTGCATGATGAAGCTGCTGATCAGGAGGTCCCCATGGAAGATCCCGACGAAGCAGCCAATGGTGACACTTATGAGGAGTATGCAATGGTTCAGGAAGAAGTCATAGAAACCACAAGTGAAGATGCAAAAGAGAAAGCATCACATCAATTGACGTATGAGACAAGTCCTCGTAGTCCTACAGATGAAGATATATTTCATGTAAGGATGGGGGGGGGGGGGGGGGGCAGTATGCTTGGAGCACATCTGTACATTACAGATGGTACTTAAAGCCCATCATCAGCCACAGATCTAAGTATGTAATTGAACAGTTTAGTACTTATAGTGCTCAAATGTTGTTTTTTGCAGTTTTTTGCTGTGATATAAGGTTTCTGCATCTTTAAATCTTGGGTTCAAATCAGGGATGTCAAACCGGTCCTATGCGGGCCGAGGTCCTCACACATTTTTGACACATCTCAAATTAATTGATGGGTCTAAATCAAGTAAAGTGTGGTCCATCAGGTAGAACACATTTCTCTCTTTTTCAGTCCATCCTAAACAATGGCATGGATTCGGACCTCCAGGCCTGGAGTTGACACATGTGGTTTAAATATTGATTATGTGACCAGAAGCATTGTTCAGACTGATTCTCTCTAAGAAGGATGCAGCCTATAGCAGCAGCAGTCTGTGGTGCAGGAAATATTCTGGGCCCCTGACCAGGTAATATAGACTTGATTGTTTTAAGCCAGTTCATCGGGGGAGTTAGAGAATGGAAAAAAAAAACCAGCTCTGCAATTGACGCTCATACAGATCAAGGAAAATGTTTGGAGTGGAGTTTTAAAGAGGATCTTTAGGTGAAAAGCCATTCAACTGTCCTTGTAATTTACACATTGCTACACAGCATAGGAACAAAGGTGACACTAGAAGCTTCATATGGAACAAGCAGGCAGCCAGTGGAGTAAGAACACTTGACCTGCACTCGGGGCTGGTTCACACTACAAATACTCTTCTAAGCACCAGTGAGTTGACTAACGATTGCTAATGTAATGCTATGTGTGATTATTTATTTATTTTTTAAATCACATATCCCAAGTGAGAACACATAACATTACATTTTCCAGAGCTTTTCAAATTGTGGGCGGTTAAAGTATATCCGAGGTGACATGATGAGATAGACGTGTGTATGTACAGTACCTAGCACACAAATAACTATGCTGTGTTCCTTTTTTCTTTGTCTGCCTGAAAGAGTTAAACATCAGGTATGTAAGTGGCAGTTCCTGTATGACTGGGTCAGACTACAGCGTGACACTCACTGATAAGAAATTTCCTAGCAGAAAATGGCTTCTAAGAGCAAGAAAGAGATAAAAAGGATCAATAGTTCATAGATTTTAGCTCTGGCATACTTCAATGAATGTGTCATTGAGCAAAAACAATAAAACAGAAAAAACCTAAAAAGTAGATTTAAATATAAAATAAAGCTGCGAAATATCTTAAAAAGTATTTTTTTTAGGAGGAGGATAGATACAATTGTTTATTTAATTCTTTTATTTTCACCTCGGGTGCCCTTTAAAAAAGCAGTTACTTTGAACCAGCCCTCACTCATTCTGGATGGGTCAGAGATTTAAAGAGACTCTGAAGCGAGGATAAATTCTATTTTTTAACTTGTATTCCTGTCAATGACTTTAACAGCTGCTAAACCGCCGCTATCCCGCGACAAAACGAGGGGTTTATACCCCCCAAATCCCCCTGCAAAATCTGTGACTTTCTTGGTCGTGGATTTTGCTGCTCCTGGAGGCAGAGCTATGAGCTGCAGCTCTGCCCTCCATGTGTGTCAATCACCGTGCGGATCTCTGCCTCTCCCCCGCCCCTCTCTGAGAAGGCAGATTGAGAGGGGCGGGGAGAGGGGGCGATCAGCCGGGATTGACGCGCTGAGAGGCAGAGCTACAGCCATTAGCTTTGCCTCATTCAGGAAGCGCTCACGGAACCTAGCAGAGGGGATTTGGGGGGTATAGACCCCTCGTTTTGCCGCGGGATAGCGGCGGTTTAGCAGCTGTTATGGTCATTAACAGTAATACAAGTTAAAAAATAGACTCTATCCTCGCTTCAGATTCTCTTTAAAAAGATCAGAGACAGATAATCAGCATATCAGCTATGGTAGTATCACTATGGCCCATATGTAATTCACTTTTTCTCCTGACTTTTCACCTAGGTAACATTTTCACACCTTGTTATTAGGCCTCTTGCACACTGCAAGCAATTCAGATTCAGATTCCGCTTTTTAATCAGTTTTTACATCCGATTCAGATTCAGATTTTCAGTTTGCTCCCTGCACACTTTAAATCGGAATCTGAATCGGATGTAAAAACTGATTAAAAAGCGGAATCTGAATCGGAATCGCATGCAGTGTGCAAGAGGCCTAAAATGCATTTTAATCCACCAGTAAGCAAGAACATCCTCAAAATAATTTTGATAGTACGTTTTCACCAACATTTGGGTACTTTTTCAATTGTAAAATGCTGAAAAATTATTTTGAAGAGAAGATGAAACATTATCTCCAAGGAGAAAACTCAGGACCAACAGTTAGTTGCATGTGAACCTCTGTACTCATTTGACATTGCATCCTGTAATATGTTCAAATATTAATGACCTACTTATTTATTTGAAATTAGGAATCAAATAGTCCAAGGAACAGTATGGGAAATTCGACCCAAGATGTAAAAACAGAGGAACTGGAAAATGATGGCAGTTTTTCAGAACCGAGCCATGATACAAAGGTACAGCAACACGATCCTGCAGATGTACAGGTAAGGCTTCATTACACAACCATTGATGCCAAATAATAGCACAGAGCTATAGAAAATATAAACCCATTTCCCCAAAAATGTGAAGCGATATAAAATAAACCCTGTGGTGGATTGAAAACAGTACAAAAACAACACAGCAAGTGCTGAAACTGAGAATAGTTTTTTTTTTCTGAGATGCAGTAGAATCTCTGTATAGTAAACACCATGGGATTGGGCAAAGTAGTTTACTATATCGGACGTTTACTCTATCAAAAATTGTCATACTGAAGCACAGAGTATACCACAGTAATGTATCTTAATAATTAAATAATTGGAGTCATTTTTTTCTTTTCAATGCTTCAGTAAGCGAGCACAGACAGAATCTAAGCTAGTTTAAAATGCACTGTGCTCAAAATGTAGGGATTTGCATATAATAAATCTCACAGTTTGCACAGGAAGCATACTTCTCACTAGTTAATGCGGGTACAGTACTGATAGGGTTCTCTTCTGTCCACATTTCAATGCAGCTTAGATGATACTGTAGTGTTGCAGCCATGCACAAGTAAGTCACAGATGACAGGCAATTCCCTCAGTAATCCTGCATCAGTTTACACAGGAAGCATAGATCTCACTGGCTGGTGCTTTTGAGGTTATCCATGCAGGCCCAGAGTAGTGTGCAGGTACAGAGCAGACTACTAGTGGCTGCCAGCCCAACCACCGACCACAGCTCACGCTGCTCTGACTGACGTATAAAGCATGCGCCTGTCCACCTTCCACTATAGCCGGAAACAGAATATCAGAGGCCTCAGGGGACAAAAACAGGCTTCCTATAACAGAAGTTCTATTACAGCAGGTGTTACTCTCATAGACTTATAATGGAGCTTGGCCGGGACCTGGACATTTAGTTTACTATACCCAAAGTTTTACTAAATCAGAGTTTACTATAATGAGATTATACTGTATATGGTCATTTAGAATTTGAAATCCTCAATGTGGGCAGCCTTTGGAAGTACTTGCATCTCCAAGTGCTTCCAAAGACTGGAACTTCACAGGCACGAGCCCAGCCTTATGAGAGTGCAGTGCAGATGTGCTCATCTTTGGAAGTGATTCTGAAGCCTGCTCCAGGAGTGTCGAGGAGGTACTTGACCTAGCAGGTGAAATAGCTTTAACGGGGAGCAGCGGTGGAATGACATGCTGGATGGAGGACAGGGAAGGCTCTTTGGTATCCAGAGCCTTTCCTCTACATAAGTAAGTATTTAACCAGAAGTAAGGTTCACTTTAAGTGTAATGTGGTCTTATTCTCTCCTGATACTGACTTTTCTCTGTTTAACACTTTGGGTCTCCTTTGTTGTATTTTTCATTTTACAATACTGGTTGAACTCGATGGACGTATGTCTTTTTTCAACCAAAATAACTATGTAACTATGTAACAATGAGCAAAATGTTTCCATTGGGTAAAAGGTATGGATTGCAGGCAGGCCAGTTGAGCATGTTAACTCTTAATGTGCCCATTAATAGTATAATATTTTCCTCAAAAGCAATCATTTGATCAGGTTTTTGCAATCCAGTTGTACAGAAAACTATGCAGTATGTGGAGAAAATCTACATGAAAAGATTCTATGGTTGGTAGGAATACAGAATTTTGCCAATTAAAATGTTGGATTTTAGGATCATAGAGAGAAAGGGACTGTGTGATGATTTGCTCAGCTGCCTGTGCAGACAGGCAGCCCTTTGACCATTGTGTAAGTTTGCATGCTGCAGGACTCTGGAAAGAAGAGTTTCTGTCAGTTTTGCAGCTTGTGCTTGCAGAGAAATTTGCATACGTTGTCATGCAAATTGCCTGGCCACATTCATTGGAGGCGTGTACTATAAGTACTATGTCTTTCCCACAATGCTTTGCTGGTCATTTCCCTTCCATGCTCAGTTCCTGATGGACACTGCTGGAGTGTCAGCCATTGCTATCTAGTATACTTAATTCCTGGGGGTTGCTTTAGGCTCCCCTTCTAGCCCAGTCAGGTTGTATTATCTGTATTGCCTGTTCTGTCTTGTCTTGCCTGTTTGCCATTGTCCTGTCCCTATGGTGGTTGACAGGAAATGGTTCTGATCTATGTTCTTGGAGTATAACTGGTGCAGCGGTTGCTGTCAGCTATCTCTTCTGTTCTGTTTCCTGGGATCGCGCTAGCTACTTTGTGCTAGCGCTGGGGATCCTTCTGTTCTGTTTCCTGGGATCGCGCTAGCTACTTTGTGCTAGCGCTGGGGATCCTTCTGTTCTGTTTCCTGGGATCGCGCTAGCTACTTTGTGCGAGCGCTGGGGATCCTTCTGTTCTGTCTTGTCGGTCGCGATTGCGCTGTCACCAACGGCGGTTGATAGCGAATCGTTCTGTCTTGCTGAGATCGCACTAGCCGCTAGCGTTAGCGGCTGTGGATCTTTCTGATCTGTGTTCCTGCTTGGATCACACTTGCTCTGGCGGAAGAGCGGTGGATCCTTCCTGCCTAGTTCTTGTTTTTCGTGTGTCTGTCTTGTCCGCTGCGCTTGCTACAGGCTCGGTGAGGTAACCGTTAAGCAAGCGCTCGCGTCCCCTGTTTCATGTTTGTCTGTTTATGGTTAGTTAGGCGTGCTTGTCTCTATTGTGCTTATCACGTGGAGATCGCGCATAACCGCGTGCACTGTTGCGAATGAGTGCGGTGTTCGCGGTTAGCTAGCGGTTGTTATTTTCCGTATCTCCTTATTGTATTTGCTGTGCCTTTGCTACCCTCGTATTCTATTCTGTTCTGCCTTGTGTCACGTCTCGCGATCGCACCTCTCGCGATCGCGTTCCAATTTCGTATCTGCTGTTGTGTGTGCGCGGTCGCGGAGTGGCGACTGGATTGGCGCACACACATACAACCTATCCCTTTTGCTCAATCTCATTCGCAATCGCCTCTCTTGCGATTGCGTTTTGCGCTTCGTACAATTCCTGTCTGGCACTTGTGGAGGTACAGAGGATTGGTTCCTCTGCACTCCCCAGCGCCATCTGCCGACAGGAATTTTCCCTCTACGGGTGCGTAGCACCTTTTGCTGGGTTCCTGCAAATTATACGCTTGTGGAGGATCTCCGCCGTGTCAGCGCACGCGTTGTGCGCTGATCACGGGGAAAGTTCCACAATCGTGACAGACTGATGCACTATCTGGATAGCAACACGCACGTTAATCCGGTAATGTGTGTGGCATTAAGGAGTTAAAATACGGTGTTTTTGCAGCATTAGTTCCGGTAATATTGCCATGCGTTCTTGCGCACGGCGACTTTAGCAGCAGATAGTGCATCAAACCCCTAGTGCTCTAATCGACCCACAATTCATAATTACATTCCGATTTCTTAGGATCTCACAAATCTGATCTAATGATCTCATTTGGGGAAAATATTGTACCATTAATGGGCACCCTAATGGTACAAAATGACATGTGCCCCACGTGGTTGCTGGCATACACCTGGGCACGTATGTGATGTATGCGATTACTCCGGCAACCACTTGGGGCGCATATATGGAACATTAGGGAGGACAGGGGTCGGGGGTTTCCCCGTTACCGCCGGGGAAACCCCCTCTCTGTTACCGCCTCGCACTCAATCGAAGAAGTCTGCTCTACATCTTGCAGCATGTCCATCTGATTCATGCAACCAATTTTTGCCCAAAATCAGTCTCATCCTTTATCGGGCATGCACTTGGCGGCACCGATTTTCATCCGATTTGATTATAATAATCAAATCCGATGGTCGATCGTCCACCAAGTCGCCTGATTGCCACCTTAAGGGTGTGTTGTTTATGGTTGGTTGGTTGCTATGTAGGGTGTGGAAATATAAGGTAGGGTAGTGAATGTGAGTTGGGTGTAGACAGTGCTGATTGGTTTAAAACCAACCTAAAAAAGGAGAAAACATTTTTTTTATCTGGTGAACTACTTTTGCAGCCAAATAAGCATAACTTTCACCTTCACAGAGTTGGTGAAAAACTTGTGATCAATGCTTTGCCACTTCGAAATGCTGTGATAATAGAGGTTTTTGTTTTTTTTGTAGCTGAACCATTGTGTTTGTAACCATTTCTAGGAGGATGCTGCAAATGAAGATGCTTTAGAAAAAGACACAGATGATCTGGTGGATACAGGTCCTCCACTGGAGTTAGATGATAGCAGTGTTCAGGAGGAAGCAGTGAATGCCAGAGCCATTGACAGTGAAAGACCAGTGACTGTAAGCACGGATGATCCACTTCCAGAACTTCTAAAGGAGAATGAAGATTTAGAGGCTAAAGCACTCACCAGCAAAAGTCCAGTAGAGGGCGACTCACAGATATACACTGCAACCCCTAGGACTGTATTTGAAGATGAGAACATACCTCCAACAGATAAGCCTCTTGTGAGTGCTGCCAAGATAATAAGGACGTATGTTATGCAAAAGATACAAATATGACAATGTACACAAGGAACTCCTGAAATACATCAAGCATTTGGTTAATAGGGTTGATCAATGAGATGCAAATATTTCCAAGTTATACAATACAATATAACCTTTGTAAAGTGCTTTTATTGCATAGGACTCAAAGTTCATGCAGGATTATGTCAATTTTGTATGCAAATTTATACAGCTTGAAAATAGACCAATCAGTTCAAATCTTGGTGGGCAGGCCCAGATTTAAATCACAGGAGCCTATAGGCACAGATATTCTGGCACCCTACACTCTCGCTCTCCACAAACCTACAAACCCCTGCCAAGCCGCACCACAAATGAGCTGGCTGGCCCCACTGTCACTTCACCCTTACTTCCCTTCCCAGAGTAGGTAGCCACAGGTGTCCCTTAATACTGAGTGTACCTCTGGCTACCTAATACTAAGTAGCCAGAGGTGCCCCCAGGTATTAGGTAGCTAGGGATGCCCCCCACTGAAGGTAGATTTCGTCAGTGGAATCCCGAGAGCTGGGTGAGTAACATCTCATTTACACTCTGCTCAGGACTCTGCATAGGGAAGGAGGGAGGGAGGCACTATGGGCGGGGCATAAGTCTACAGTGCCTTATGGTAAACCTGGCCCTGTTGGTGGGACTTGATTGGTCCCCTTTCAAGCTGCATAAATTTGCATACAAAATTTACATAATCCTGCATGAACTCGAAATTATTTGCATCTCATTGATCATCCCTATTTCTTAGCATACTTAGCTTGGTGAGAGCCAGTCCTATCAGTTCAGCAATTTAGGTGTGTCTCTAAAGCTATGCTGCACTTCCAATTAGCTACATTACCAATTACAGATAACATTAAATGATGTATAGCGCAATGATTGTGTTTTTAACATTATTATGTCCAGTCTAAGAGCTCCTGTGGGCCTGTTCTCAGTATGCACTAATAGATTCTATGGCTCTTCATCTGTGAGCACCCCCTGACACACCTGTAATTGGGGGACTCATCGTATGCACAGACCCTCCATAACCAGGGTCTTACTCTGTGGATGGTTTGTTTTTGGGCCTCTACTGCTACAGATTCCACTACTCTGTGATGTCCGGCACTTTCCCCTTAAACAGAGAGCAACCCACAATAGTGTAAAATCCTGAAAAAAACCTTTATTCGTAAATCTTTAGATTGCTTAGAAGCCAAGTAAGAGTGGACATGTTGTCATGACTTCTCCCGATTCTCAAGTGAGCCACTGGAAGTCTGAGGCATCCCTCTCATCATGCTGCCGCCGATAGCTCCTCTGTACCTCAGAGGAGCTCACAATCTAATAGTCATAATCCAATATATCCCTATCATTGCCTCGCTTTAATGTCTCACAAACTATTGTGCTTTATTGTATTTTATGTATTCTGTATTTCTGCTTATATTTTCTTTCAGCTTTGCATAGATACTTCAAGATTAAAAATACTTGTTTCTTGTGCAGAACTTGGCATGGTCATTTGGCATGAACAGTAATATTCCAGTTTACAATCTTCATGATGAAGAGCATCAAGTTAGTGTGTATGTATGTGCTCACACAGCCGTGATTCATGACTTCACGCTCAACCGCCAGCGCCATCTACAGGTAAGACGTAGTATGGATGATTTACCCTCCAGTCCAGGAAAAAATGAACTAGAGCGGTTAATAACCCTCTGGGCGATACAATTAATTTTTTAATTTTTTAAATCATGTAGCGAGCCCTGGGCTCGCTACATGATAGCCGCTGCGCAGCGGCATCCCCCCACCCACTCCGATCGCCTTCGGCGATCAGAGTAAGCAGGAAATCCCGTTCAGAACGGGATTTCCTGCTGGGCTTCCCCGGTCGCCATGGCGACCGGGCGGGATGACGTCGCCGACGTCATGGACGTCGTGACGTCAGAGGGAGTCCCGATCCACCCCTCAGCGCTGCCTGGCACTGATTGACCAGGCTGCGCAAGGGGTCTGGGAGGGGGGGGGGCTGCGCAGCACGGTGGCGAGCGGCGGATCGGTGGCGAGCGGTGGAGATCGGAAGTTACACGCAGCTAGCAAAGTGCTAGCTGCGTGTAACAAAAAAAAAATTATGCAAATCGGCCCACCAGGGCCTGAGAACTCCTCCTGCGCGTCATACCCCGAGCTCAGCTCGGGATTATCGCCCAGGAGGTTACAGCCAGAGATTTACACATAATGGTGTCAATTTACAAAACCTCCTATAAATGACTTATTTTTATCCTTATTGATAAAAATCACCTTTCAGCACAAGCAAAGTAATCAAAGTCAGCACTGGGTAATATGTTGATGCTTTATAAATACAATAAATAAAGTAAGTTGTTCCTAATTAACTTCATTTCAATATTACTTTTCTAATCTTAGTTATACTGAATTGTTTTTTTGCACTTTGGGAGCTTAAAAAATGTAACAGATTAGGTGAAAACAGGTGAAAATGGGGCCTGATCCAATTCACTTTTTCTCTTAAGTTTTCTCCCAGGAGATATTTTGACATTTATCAGTAAAATGTTTTTTAAGCCACTAGCAAGAAAATCCTCAGAATCATTTTGACAGTACTTTTTCACTACTGTTTGGTACTTTTTCAATTGCAAAGTGCTGAAAAGTTATTATAAACAGAAGATGAAAAATGATCTCCTAGGAGGAAACTTAGTGAAAGTTAATTGGATCGGACCCAAATCAATTCGCTTTTTTTTCTCTGAGGAAATAATTGTTCATCTTCTGTTTAAAATAGCTTTTCCGCACTCTGCAGTTGCAAACGTACCAAAGGGCATGTGAAAGGAGCCCTAGAGCTTAGCATGCACGATATAGAATTTAATTTGAGGCCGAGGAACCAATAAATACCTGAGAACCAATGTAACTGTCATTTCCGGGATCAGACTAACTTACGGTCAGGAACAAGCCAGGGTCCATACACAGGATATCAATCAGCTAGTCAGATTAATCAGGGAATAGGCAGGCAGTGCAGTCAGTCAAACAGAGGCCACTTCAGGCAACAAACCAAAATGCAGTCAAGGATCAAGCAAGGGTCGTTAACAATTAGCAGTCCCAGCAGCTCTAGCATTAGCTACTAACCGCTATCACGGGTGAGGAACACTGGGCAAGGGCTGGCTTTTATTCGCTCAGGGGTCAATTGAGTGGGACTACTAGTCCCAGCAGCCATTTTACTGCGTTAACAACAAAATTACCTATTGGCCACTTTCACTGTTATACAATCTCTTTCCTTTGGCAGCTAGCGGTGCTTTGGAGTGAATAAAACAGGCGCATGGAATTGCAACAGCTTATTTTATTGCTTCCGTTTTTGAACTTTTTGTTGTATCTCCTAGGTTATAAATGTAATTTGCTTTCTTATTAGCGTTATTGATCATTTATTGATATCACTGTGCTGTTGCAGGGACATTGTAGCTGCATTTCCTGCATGTGTGTGAGTGAGGACAGGCGATGGATTGCTACAGCCGACTGTGGACCTGAGAGCCTTATCATTGTATGGGATTCATTCTCAGGGTAAGACTTAAGCCTAGTACACTATGGACTGTGCCCTGCAGGCATTGGAATTCCATCCCTTAGGCAACAAGTTCTGTACAGACATGTGGCTAGCCTGAAGACTAGGAACGTATTCTGTTGCTATGGCAAGGGAAGAGGGCCAACAGCGCATAACACGACAGAGTGGATAGGGCAAGTAGGGCAACAACGTCCTTGGCCTGCACTCAGGCAAAACGATCCGCCAGGCTGATCTCTCGCAGAGCCATGGAGGGGTCTGCTGTACACACACTAGATCAGGGGTCTGGAACCTTTTTGGGTGAGAGAGCCATAAACGCCACATATTTTAAAATGTACTTTCCTGAGAGCCGTACAATATGTTTCAGACTGGCACAGTGTGCATGCGCAGCAGAGGGCTCACTTCCCTGTTGCTATGGTGATTTGTATACAGTTGATCCGCCGGACAAGGGACAGGCAGCCTATTGGGCCAATCAAAGTGCGAGGATCTCATCCTACAAAGTCACTGGACCTGACAGGACCCAGAGTGGGACAATTAGTGCAGCCGTTAGTTTTAGGGGGAGTGTGAGTAAGTTAGTGGTGCATGCTACAGCAGTAGCTTGCTTACTCTGAAAATTTGACTTGTGTTGCCACATTAAGCTGCGCTGCTTGAGCAGTGTAGCTTAGTGGATCAACCCCTACTGATTTGTCTGTGAGCCAGATGCAGCCATCAAAAGAGTCACATCTGGCTCCCGAGCCATAGGTTCCCTACCCCTGCATTATAGTGTCCCTCGTCATCTCCATTTTGTGCCTCCACTATAGTCTTCCCCATTGTATAACCTCCAATAATAATGTGCTTCCCATCATAGTGCTCCCTTCATAGTCGTCCTCATAACAGTCCTGTTGTAGTGGTCCTGATTATACTGCCCTCTCCACATAGTGCCCCCAATTATAGTTCCCTCCATTAAGATATCCCCATGATATTATTCCCATATTATTCTCCATTATACTTCCTTCCTTTATAGTTCTGCCATTTATGTTTAGCTCCCACTTCACCGCAACAGATCAGCAGTGTGCTCTGGGCAAGTAAATCATTGCCAACTGAGTTGCTCCAAGTCCTCTATGAATTGAGCCACTGCCCTAGAGACCCCAACATGGTAGTTATGTGATATTATGAGAATATTTTCTTTGCTTCTAATGTTCTAGTAATTATCCATGTACAACACAACCAATTCATTATATCATCTTATTTTTTTTGCTTCAATGTCTCTTTAAAGGCTAAAGCTAAACTATCTAAATACATACAGGATGCATTTCTCTATGTTTTCCTTTTGTCCTGTGCAAGAGTTCAGGACCACTTTTGAAGCATTGCGCGGAAAATAGCACTATGTAAATAATAGTAATTATATTGGTTTAGCTTTGAAGAACATATACTGTTGTGCAGTTTGTTTGAGAACACTGCCTCAAGTAAGTAGAAGATAGGTTCATATTCAACCCACCAGCATTTATACAAAGCTGCTGTGTGAGTTTTGGGCTTTGTGTTGCTAAGCAGACCTACCCATCTAATGAGCTTTGTCTTCTATCTATGTGATAGATGTGATAGATTAAAGATATGCAGTGGACTGAGGATTACAGTATATTGGCAATCATTTCTCTCTTGTCTCCTGCAGCATCCCTGTCCATACAATATTCCAGAGTCATCCAGAAGGGGGAGTAGTTTCCATAGCTATGTCTCAGAATGCTAAGTATTTGGCTACTGTTGGAAGTGGAACAGTTCAGGTAAATGTCCCATTTTTTTTTTCCATTTTGATATTTCATAATAAAGACACAGAAAAATATATTTTTTTCTTTCTTTACTTTAATTATTGTTCTTATTCCATATTATAATCTGTTTAAAAGTATGGCATCCCAGCCAGTCAACAACTGCAAGGAGTTGGTATGTTCTCCCAGTGTCTGTGTGGGTTTCCTCTGGATACTCTGGTTTCCTCCCACATCCCAAAAACATACAGATAGGTTAATTGGCTTTCCCCTAATATGTCCCTAGACTATGATACATGCACTACACAATACATACATAGACATATGACTATGGTAGGGACTATATTGTGAGCTATTTTGGGGGACAGTTAGTGACAAGACAATATACTCTGTACATTGCTGCAGAAGATGTCGGCATTATATAAATACTAAGTCATAAAAAAAATCATCACATCAATCACAAAACTGCAAGTGTTATGAAGAGCAAAGATGTGCATGAACTGGGTTTTATGGCAACTGCTATTGCAATTATCCATTAACCACTTGAGGACCTAGCCTTTACCCCCCCTTAAGGACCAGCGCTGTATTTTCAGATCTGTGCTGGGTGGGCTCTACAGCCCCCAGCACAGATCAGCTGGCATGCAGAGCGATCAGATCGCCCCCTTTTTTTCCCCCTAGGGGGATGATGTGCTGGGGGGTCTGATCGCTTCTGCATGATGTGGGTGTTGCGGGGGGGGGGCACCTCAAAGCCCCCTCCACCGCAGGATTCCCCCCTCCCTCTCCTACCTGCTACCCCTCCGGTGATCGGGGCTGCACAGGACGCTATCCGTCCTGTGCAGCCAGTGACAGGCTGTCCCATGTCACATGGCGGTGATCCCCGCAATGCAGCGCCGTACAATGTAAACAAAGCGGATTATTTCCGCTTGTGTTTACATTTAGCCTGCGAGCCGCGATCGGCGGCCCGCAGGCTATTCACGGAGCCCCCCCCCCACCGTGAATTGACAGGAAGCAGCCGCTCGCGCGAGCGGCTGCTTCCTGATTAATTAGCCTGCAGCCGGCGACGCAATACTGCGTCGCTGGTCCTGCAGCTGCCACTTTGCCGACGCGCGTTATGAGTGCGCGGTCGGCAAGTGGTTAAGGGAAAAGCGACCTGCACTGCAAGTACATACAGTATAAATAGATTATGATAATATCAGTAGGCTTGGTCACACTGCAAGAGCTTTTTAAACGCTAGTGATTTTGAAAAGCTCTTGCTAATGCAATGCTATGGGGGATTTTTACAAAATCACATTACTCCAGTGAGTAAACACACATAGGATAACATTAGCAAGAGCTTTTAAAATCACAAAGAGCGAGGCGCATGCGCGGCGCGAACGGAGCATGAAGTAGTTCCTGTAGCTCCGCTTTCAGGCTGCCACTCTTCAGCTAATAGCAGCATCCAGCTGACGACTGGACACCCCAAAACTGGTGCAGAGCACCCTTGTTATGTCGCGGAGAGGAAAGGCGAAGAAGGACCAAGAAAAACTCTCTCACTCGGCAGCCACACCTAAAGCAAAGACAGCGGCGCCGGGCGCCACAAAAACCAAGATGGCCGATGGAGCTCCAGCATCCCCTAAGCAAGCCTCACCCAAGACAGGCACTCTCCCGCAATCCCCTGCTAACATGGCAGCAGGCGGCTCGGGTCCTGCTCAAACCCCATCCCAGGACACCCTACTTGCTGATATAACGCGGGTCTTCAGAGCGGAGCTGAAGGAGGCCGTTCGAGACTTCACCATACAAATCAGAGAGCTGGGTGGTCGTGTGGCAGATCTTGAGAAACAAACAGACGCCATTACTGATGCCCTCGAGGAGGATAAGAACGTCATGGACGACCAATCAGCTAAAATCGAAACTCTCGAACTAAAACTGGAGGACATGGAGAATAGAAGCAGGCGGGCGAACATAAGGATCCGTGGCCTCCCAGAATCCATAGAAGACCTGAAGCCCACCGCCTTGAACCTTTTTGGAGCCCTCCTTCCACAAATGGACCCCGCTTCCTTCCGCATGGTGAGGATTCACAGAGCGATGGCTAGACCCCGCAATAAAGACCTTCCCCGCGATGTCATCCTGAAATTTCAGTACGAGGAAGTAAGGGACATAGTCCTTGAAGCAGCCCGCAACCTCACAACCCTACCGGGAGTCCCCAACTCAGTCCAACTATATGCCGACCTAGCCCCCACTACCATACAGCGGCGGAGAGCACTTAGACCAATCACCACATCACTGCAGAAGGCCTCTATCAAATACAGGTGGGGATTTCCCTTCTCGCTTAGCTTCACCCATAGGGATAAACTTTACACCGCTCGCAACCTGGAGGAAGGCCGCAGACACCTGGAGACTGCTGGGATCCCGATTGAGCCTGTTGCCCAAGACCCTCTTCCACAAAGCGCTCCTCGGCCTACCCGGATCTGGTCCACCCAAAGCGCGAGAAAGCGAACAGCACAGGCCTCCTCTTCGGACGCTTGACTTCAAAGGAAGCTACATCCTGACTGATGCAGGCGCCATACTGGCGTGAGTATAATACGCAATACTTGGAACATACCGTACTATTAGTTAAGTTTTGCACCCCCTTTCATATCTTTATGATGCAGGTTGATATTTATATCTTTACTTCACAAATGCATAGTTTCCAGCAGAGCATATATGGACCCTGTAGCCTCTGCCTGAATAATAGTGCATCCCTTAGCATACGCTCTGGCAAGGAATGAAGGAGCCCGACCTTGAGAAGAAACCCCACTGAAACCAGACTTTTTATCTCTACAACAAAAGTGGAGGTCTGAATAAACTGCACCCAACTGCATATTATTACAACCGGACGTATGTCCCCTAACCTGAACTGGGGGTACCCCCTATCATCTAGCTAACTTTCTTATCTACGCAAGACTGTCAAAACAACTTTGCAGATACCTCACGCTACTTGCCTAGCAACTAATTTGTAGTTTCCTTCTGTTTTAAGAATTGGTTATCTTACCCACTAGGTGGTGCCGTTGCACTCCATATGTTATATTAACAGTTATCCTGAATGACTCTCTATTATGTTATACAGATTAGAGTGGTAGCCTGAAATACCCAAAGTGCTGACCCCCACTTGATGGAATGCATACTCAGAACCTTAATAACTCTGTCTATGCAATCCATACCTATAGGCGCTTTGCCTAAATTCGAGAGCCAAGTGTCCTCGAAATGTTTTGATCTAGTTAACTTTTTCATTTGTTCTTGTTATATGTTTGGTACTACATGCATCATTACCGAAATGCTTACACCTAATGGTAACCCTCCAAGCTATACAGTCCTAATTCCCTCTCTGCAACTCCGCCAGGGCAGGGGAGGCACAGTGGCGCTGACAAAAAGATTAAACTACCTTAAACTCAATGTCCTCCTTTAGAATACTATCCCACAATGTCAAAGGGCTCAATTCGCCAATAAAACGGAGAAAAGCGTTCATAGACTACCAAAAATGCTCTCCGGACATTATATGTCTCCAAGAGACCCATTTTACTAAAACTTCCCGACCTAAATATTTTCACAACCATTTCCAGCGCTACTTTGCCTCATCAGCCTCCACTAAACATAGAGGTGTAATCACTCTCCTCCATAACTCATTACCCTTCAGAGTAGACAAAACGATAACAGACGATGATGGGACCTATATGATCCTTTACGGATTTATCCAAAACAACGAAATCTGTATAGTCAATTCTTACTCCCCTCCTGAATCGCCCGCTGCTACCATTAAAACAATCCTCAACAAGCTTGAAGAATACCCCAGAGCCCAAATTATCTGGGCTGGGGACTTCAACATAGCCCCTAACCCAGCACTAGATAGATCAACCTCCTCGTCCACTCATAGACAAACCCAGCTCTCAAAAAACCTGCAAACTCTCATGGCTTCGCGACATTTAGTGGACACATGGAGAGAGTACAACCCTCACTCTAGATCCTACACTTTCTATTCACATGCCCATAAAACCTATTCGCGTATAGATGCAATATACATATCCTCATCCCTCATACCTAACTTAATTTACTCAAGAACACATATAAGTTCATGGTCAGACCACGACATGGTGGTGACCGCGTGTACCTCCCTCTCAATGCCCCTGACAAGACCCCCATGGAGACTGAATGAAAGTTTACTAACCTCCCCTGAAAATGAACTAGACATTGAAGAAAAAATATCAGACTATTTTAAAATCAACGACCTACCGTCAATCAGGCCTTCAACAGTATGGTTCGCACATAAGGCAACAATTAGAGGACAACTAATAAGACTAGCAGCACAGCACAAACGACACAAGCTTGAGCAACAGTCCAACCTGGAATTTAAACTCACTAAATTAAAAATAGCCCACGCCTGTACCCCAACTGCTTACCTCCAGAGACAGATTGAAGCGACCCTGGCCCAACTAAACATCAATCTATCCTCGCGAACTGAAAAGGCGCTTAGATGGACGAGATCTAAGCTATATGCCCAATATAATAAACCCAATTCCTGGCTAGCCAAAAAACTCAGAGAAACCCAATACCTCAATAAAGTCCTCCAAATTCGAACTAATCAAGGAGCTACCACTTCAGATCCCCAAAAAATCCACCAACAATTTGCTGAATACTACACTAGCCTTTACGCCCCAAAACCCTCCACCCTACCTCATACATCACCAGCAGCCTATTTACAACAGCTACCACTTCCTTGCCTTAGACCTGAAAAAGCACAAGAACTTAACCAACCTATTAATGAGGAGGAGATAAGAAATGCAATTAAGCGCCTTAAAAATGGCAAGGCCCCTGGGCCTGATGGCTTCTCGGCCATTTATTATAAGAAATTTAAAAATCACCTTGTCTCACACCTCCTTAAATTTTTCAATTCTATTCTCCAGGGCAACACTCCCCCGCTTGAATTTCTCCAGTCATTGATTACAGTAATCCCTAAACCCAATAGGGATCCCCTCGATGTAAAAAATTATCGCCCCATCTCACTTCTCAACTTAGATTACAAACTTTTTACCTCAATTCTCGTCACTAGATTAAATAAATTCTTGTCCCCACTAATTCATAAGGACCAAGTGGGGTTCATTCCCCTCAGGCAAGCGTCAGATAATGTGAGAAAAGTCGTGGACCTTCTCCATGTCACTAAACAACGAAAAGAACCTGTAGCACTAGCTGCGCTTGACATGGAGAAGGCCTTTGACACCATAGACTGGGAATACATGCTACAATCCCTACAGAGAGCAGGTATTGGGGGAAATTTCTTGCAAGCAATTAAGGGGCTATACTCAACCCCCATGGCCAAGCTGAAGTTACCATCCACCTCTGACACTAGCATACCAATTAGAAGAGGCACAAGACAGGGATGCCCGCTCTCACCGGCACTCTTTGCACTTGTGATTGAGCCACTAGCGGAAGAAATCAGACAATCCCCTGATATACAGGGCATAAAAATAGCAAATAAGACATATAAAACAAGCCTTTTTGCAGATGACTTGCTCCTCACACTCACCTCCCCACACACATCAATCCCCAATCTGTTGACTTTAGTAAAAAACTATGGTTACATCTCGGGTCTTCAACTCAACGTATCCAAAACGGAAATTCTGTTCACTAACTTCCCACGAGCCCAAGCTGAACACTTGACATCTACACTGGGCCTCACCCTCCAACACAAGTATATTACATATCTAGGCGTTAAAATCTCCACTAATCCAAATGACCTTTACGACCTGAACTATAAACCTATGATCTCACAGCTCCTTAGAGACCTGGCAAAATGGAACCTCCCAATTATCTCCTGGACAGGTAGAATTCAGGCAGTCCGCATGAACCTCCTCCCCCGCTTACTATATCTATTTCGCACCCTCCCACTCCTAGTCACCCAACAAAAACTCAAAGACCTTCAAAATGCAATCTTTAAGTTCATCAATAACAACAAAAGAAGCCGCATAAACCAAACACTAATGTACCTTAATAGGACAAGGGGTGGGCTTGGTGTCCCTAAGCTTGTGGTATATTACAGAGCAGCCCAGATTGCACAACTTGCGCAAATACACTCAAAATTTAACGCACCGCTATGGGCACAACTCGAAACAGATCTCTTACATCCATTCACCCTGCCAGCACTACAATGGTCCCTGACACCTCTACCCACCTCAGTAAAACAAAAATCTCCCCTATCAGCTCACTCCCTGTCCATATGGCGATCTATTAGATTCAAAAAAGAACTTCAAACAAGGGTTCCCCTATCCCTTCCGCTGTTTGGCAACCCTATGTTCCTTCCAGGACTGGACCCCAAAGCCTTCAGATGGTGGAAAGCGAAAGAAATCACCCTCCTAAAACACCTTATAGCGAACGACAAGATTCCCACATGGGAGCAATTTAAATCTAAACTTGAACCACCCCCATCTGAGTACTTTGCTGCAATGCAGCTTTACCACTTCCTAACATCTGTGGGCTTAAAGGGGACTCCTGTCCCCCAACGATCGCCATATGAGGCATGGTGCGACCTTAGACCTTTAGAAGGAGGCCTGATATCCCTACTATATTCCATCCTATCACAACCCTCACAACCCTCGAAACTCAAAACTATGATAGCCTGGGAATCGGATCTGGGAATTACCCTCACTCCAGAAAGATGGTCAAACTGTTGTACTACTTTATCTAAGGGAAGCAACTATTACTCCCACATTGAAACAAATTATAAACTCTTGCACCGAGCATATATCACCCCCTCCAGAATACATGACATTGATACCTCTAAACCAAACCTTTGTTTCAGAAAATGTGGGAGAGTTGGTGATATGGCGCATACATGGTGGTACTGCCCAGTGGTTCAGAACTTCTGGGCCAAGATCACCTCAATAATCAATACTGCGCTAGAAACATCTCTAAGCCCTGACCCAACCCTTCTCCTGTTTGGAGATAAACCCCCGAAATGGAAACATCCCTCACACCGACTAGCCCAGCACATTGCCAAAGCCGCCAGATCGCATATCGCCCGCCAATGGCAGCAGCCAACCCTTTCAATCCAAATGGTAGACAAAATCCTATTAGATATCATAAATTCCGAACGACTACTAGCTATCACTAACGATACCTTTGGCACCTTTATGAAAACATGGCAACCCTGGATGAGCGCCTCCACCCTATTAGGTCTCCGCTCTTGTGCATTCTCAATCTAAAGTATACACTGTTTGCAACCCTTATCCCGGCCTGGGTAACCTTATTCTTTATGTATAACCATAAAATATGTGTATTGTATATGTAGTACCAATACCTTTGTTTACAACATATCTTGTTATCTCCAGCATTTAGCCCCTCCAGGGGCAAAACCTAAAAGCTGTATGATGTTCTTTCACCTTCTTTTCAATAAAAAATCTTTGAAATTAAAATCACAAAGAGCTTAGAAAAGCTCTTGTAGTGAGAACAAGCCCTACTTACGTGTTTCTTTGAACCTTAAATTTCTCCAATTCACCATTACCTTTAAGGATTTTACCAACATTTTAACCACTTAATGACCAGCTAACGCCGATAGGCGGTGGCTGGTCGTTTGTGGTTTTACATGGAAACGGTTCCATGTCATTTCACGGAGGGTGTCTCCGTAAAATAGCCTGCTAGCCTCCGATCGCGGCTCGCAGGCTAACTGTAAACACGCGGGGAAGAAATCCCAGCTGTTTACATCAATACGGCGCTGCTGCGCAGCAGCGCCATAAAGGAGATCGGCGATCCCGGGCCTCTAATTGGCCGGGGATCGCCGCGTGTGATAGGCTGAAGCCTATCAGAGGCGGTGCAGGACGAATCTCCGTCCTGCGCCGCCCATGGAGGGTGAGGTAGGGAGGGGAGGGTGAGGTAGGGAGGAAAGGGGAGGGAGAGACGAATCGCGCAGCGTAGGGGGGCTTTAAGGACCCCCCCCGCTTGGCGGCGATCAGACCCCCCCCAGCAGGTCATCCCCCTAGTGGGTAAAAAGGGGGGGGGGGGGAGTCTGATCGCCCTGCCTTTAACACGATCTGTGCTGCGGGGCTGGAGAGCCCACGCAGCACAGATCTGAGCGAAACAGCACGGTCCTTAAGTGGTTTTAAAGAAACACTGAAGCAAAAAAAAAGTTATGATATAATGATTTGTATGTGTAGTACAGCTCAGAAATTAAACATTAGGAGCAGAGACATAAGTCTAATGTTGTTTCCAGTACAGGAAGAGTTAAGAAACTCCAGTTGTTATCTATGAAAGTGGTAGAGCTCAATGGCTTTTTTGCAAAGTCGCAGAGAGCTCTGAGTTCTGAAGGTTGTTATCTGAGTTGTCAGCCAAGGATTTTCTTTTTCTCTGCCAGAGGACAGGTCAATAGTTCACAGCCTGCTCTGTAAAAACATTTAGAATGCCGAGTAGTGTGTAAACTGCACATATTAGAAAATGATGCAATGTTAGAAAAAACACTATATAACTGAAAATAAGTGCTGGCAATATCCTCCCCCCCCCCCCCCACAAATCAAGAAAGGCCATATCCCTCCCCCCCATAACAGAGAGGATATATTTAGCTGTGACATTGTGCCCACACATACTCTCCTGGCCCTCCAACTAATCATTGGCTCTCGTGTTACTTCCCAAATTGAAATGACAAAGTTCATATTTAATAATTCTGTTCAGTAATTAGGCATAATGCAATACCCCAGAAATCCCCATTCCTGCAACTTATAGGCTTATTTCTTCAAAAGTAAAGAGCATGCAAGTAAAATGGCAAACAAGATTGTCTGAAGATTCCTGGGCCCATATGCAGTTAACCTTTTCTCCTGAGTGTGAACGTATCACTTAGAAGAAAAATCAGGATAAAAAGTTAATTGCATAGGGGCCCTGCTAGCTGGTAGCTGTCATGTGATATTTTTCATAAGGGTGTCTTATATGCGATAGATTCCCTTGCATGATGGACAGCCTGTCTGATGTCACTGCTAAGCAGAGTACGGTTTTCTGTTTACAGAAGGTCTCCATTTGGGACTGGACCACAGGAGGGGAAACACCAGTCTGCACTGCTGAACTCACTGATGATTTTGGTGTTCAGGTAAGAGTCACAAGGATCTATATACAAGCTGTCATTACAACTATAACTGCTTGAGAAACCAAAACACCTTAGTCATGTGTTCCTGCTGTCAGAGTTCTGTTATTACATAGTTTTTGTACAGAATGTTTTTTGCTTTAGTAACAAAATGTATAATGGATTATTTGTCAAATGAATCTTAAAGAAACACAGACAGTTATACATTTTTACTTATTGTTATTAAAAATCTCTTTTGACTTTTGCATCTCAGTCTGATCTGATCTGATAACATACTTATACTAAGCTTGCATGAAATGATGGTATTAGTGCATAGACTGCTATACATTTGTTCAGAGATCAGAAAGTAAATGTTCAAGCAAAGTGCTCTTCTGTGTTAATAATAGCTATCAAATTGGAAGTAGATTGAAGACGCAGCACCAACTCCATGCAGTTAGGTTTATTGGATTAAGACAAAGGGCATACAGGCATGGGGGGTACAGACATCGGCCTTGGTCTCTGAGGAAGCGGGAGTCCCGCGAAACGGCTGTAAGGCCGATGTCTGTACCCCCCATGCCTGTATGCCCTTTGTCTTAATCCAATAAACCTAACTGCATGGAGTTGGTGCTGCGTCTTCAATCTACTTCCAATTTGATGAAACTACTGCTGAAGCACATCCAGGTTGGGAGGATTAAGTGTAAAGCTGCCGGCTGTCACATCTGGTGCTGACCTTTTTTCTTCAACTCTATTAATAATAGCTATGTGTCAGTTGGAATGGCAGAAAGTTTGGCAAAGAACAGGCAAGGAGACCCTTTTCCTAGACATGATAGGCCCTTGCCTGCGGGCCACTCTTGTGAGAAAAGCAACTGACATATAATGAATGTTGCCTACCCTTCTTTCACCTCTGATACTATTTTACAGGGGTCAGGAACCCTTTTGGCGAGAGAGCCATAAATGCCACATATTTTAAAATGTAATTCTGTAAGAGCCATACAATCATTTTCAAACTGGGACAGTAGGGCTCACGTCCCTGTTGCCATGGTGAGGTGTATACAGTTGATCCGCCGGGAAGCGGATGTGTCAGACACTTCTTCAGCTTCTCTTTGGTTTCAGCAACATCAGCAATTGACAGGCAGCCTATTGGGCCAATCAAAGTGCAGGGATCTCCTCCTACAAAGTCACTGGACCTGACAGGGTCCAGAGTGGGACAATTGGGGCAGCCGTTCATTTTGGGTGGATTGTGAGTAAGTTAGTAGTGCATGCTACAGCAGTAGCATGCCTACTTTGAAAATTGTATTTGCGCTGCCACACTAAGCTGCTCTGCTTGAGCAGTGTAGCTTCGTGAATCAATCCCTACTGATTTGTCTGTGAGCCAGATGTAGCCATCAAAAGAGCCACATCTGGCTCCCTAGCCATAGGTTCCCTACCCCTGCTATATTACAAAAATGTTCCTGTATTGCCACTGTTGTTTATAGAGGGCTGTGCAGAAAGCACTTTTATGCCAGTATATTTACTTGCTCCTGCCTCTGAGTCCTGTCATCTTCAGTTCCAAATCCCACCAGTCCTCCAGGCATGTGTTTATAACTGACTCCTACAACGTCATGTGAGTAACAGACCAGCTATGGGCACTTAACTGGAAGAGAGTGAAACTGAAAAGTAGTGGGCCCAGTGGTTAGAGGAGGTAATTATTCTGGCTTCATAGTGCCCCATGTATTGTCCTGCAGTAACTAAGGAGGGTAGTGTGACATCACCAAACAATTCTTGTTCCCTTTGTCACAGATTACCACTCAGCCCTCAGACACGGAGGCCCCTTTCACACTTGGACATTGTCATTGCGGTGCGTTACCCTTTTTTACCGCAGGGTGATGCAAGAGCAGGGGTGTCAAACTCAAATACAAAGTGGGCCAAAATTGAACACTGGGACCAAGTTGTGGGCCAACCTCAATGTCTACTGCCACCTTCCTCCCTTATAAAGTTCCCTGGTGTCTAATGGCTCCCCTACAACCCCTATGCAGTTCCCCGTTGTCTAGTGGTCATCCCACCCTCCCCTATACAGTTCCCTGGTGTCTAGTGGTCCCACCCTCCCCTATACAGTTCCTTAGTGTTTAGTGCTTTCTCCCCACCTCCCCATTATGGCTTCCCTTGTGTTATAGGGCTTCATCTCCAATATAGATTCCTGGATGGTCTAGAGTGGGTCAAACATAATGTAAAGTAGGGAATCCACTTGTGGGCCAAATTTATTGGCTCTGAGGGCCAGATTTGGCCCACGTGCCGGAGTTTGACATTTATGTGCTAGAGCAATGAAAGTCTATGAGACCTTTCACACTGGATGCGATGTGCCGGAGGTGTCGCATCTTAACGCTAGAGCATCTGTGCGATGTCAGGCAACACGTGTGGCAGACCAGAAGTTATGTAAGTCTATGGCAATCACAAACACCGGTTTGCACTCTCACTGGCTGGGGGCCCCAAACCACCATGCGATACCTAGAGGGGAGTGCGGGTTGGCCCTGGACCTCTCACCACCAGGGAATTCACCCCCACTGCCTCTGAACTGAATGCTAACTGCAACACACACAATTGCTCATTCCCAGCTAAGCCTATGGCAAACACAGGTTTTTTTGAACCGTTTTCACATTGCGGCATGCATGTGTAAAAATGTATTTTGTTAAAACACTTCCACGCATTTCTTATTTAGGCCACAGGAAGGGAGCAGTAGAGTTCCTCACTTCCTGTTTGGTTTTTAGCCAGAAGGAAGATTACCCGAAAACTATTTTTAGCGGTGCGGTGTGTTGCAATCAACACTGTAGATAAAGTAACCTTTTGAATTGGTTGTGGAGTCCTCAAACATTACAATTTTGATTGTACAATCGATACAATTTGCAATCTTGTTCAGAGGTGGGGTAAGTTGCCACCACTACGCATTAGCGTGTGAAGATGCAATTCTAACTCTAGCTAGACGTGTAGGAAAAAGGGTTATTGCACAGCCTAGCTAGATATAACAATTATATATAAAAACTAACTTGCTGAAAAAGGGTCTTGTCCGGAGCACACAGGGAAGGAGAATGCTCAGTTTTCCCACTGTTAGGTCCTCATCCCCCTTCTCTCGGGTCCGATTCCATCCAGGATATTAGACCTGTTGCATCATTTTCTCTGTGATGCTGTGGCCCTCCCTGCTCATCCAACCTAAGCAGTTCCACACTGCTAGCAATATATCTAGGAATGACGGCAGGGGAGGACTAGCCAGGGGGGAAGGGGGAAAATTTCCCCCCAGGCTGCTCTCATTTAATGATTTAGGGCTGGTACAGTGCCTGGTACATGTTTTTGTATAAGGCAATGTGAACCACTAGGCTGGCCGAGGGAAATCAATGCCTAATTACAGAGTAATTAGAGGGTGGGCAAGTTGGTAAATATAAACAGCATGATGCAGAGCAAAGGCTTGCCTGCAGGGTCCGTGGGAAAATATCGGTCTGATTTCGGGTGGAAATTGGTTGAAAGTATTGATCTGAGATGCTGGGAAATCTCAGGCTGATGTGGTCGATCCCGTGCGATAATCACAAACAATGAACGCGACGGAAACCCTGGCCGCTATAACTCAAAATGTTTTATGTGCTCCCCCCCCCCCCCCCCCCCATTGTCAGTGCATTATACTTTACCTGTCACGCTGTCCCTCATGTGTCCTTGCTGTATTTCCCATGTGACTTTTGGCATATAGCAGGAGGGGCACGTGTGTGATGTAATTTGGGCCCGGGCTGCCGTGAAAATGGGCCTTTAGTTTGTGTTTTCCCTCCAGGCCAAAAGGTCCCAGTCCTCCCTTGAATGACAGCCACAAAAAGAATAATGTGGTCCTGCTGTTCCAAATGGAGGCGGGTGAGTTGTCAGTACAGGAGAACCAATTGGGCAAGAGTGTGAAAGGATCAGCAGCTGACAGCAGGGTAATAATTTGATCCAAATTAGGTCAGATGAGGAGCAGGGATTTGCCTAAACAACAGAGTAGCCTGCAGATAGGAACACTTGTGTAGCTCAGGCACTGAGGCAATAACCTGAACGTCCATTTATAATTAAAATTCCTAACTAAATCCATTAAATTGCTGGAAGGGAACTGCAGCTGTAGTTCCCATATCTGGACAGAAATTAATTTATTGCAGAATTTTAGTCAGTCAGATCCACAGTACAGAAGACATATCAGGGTAACACACTTATAATAATGTGTGCAACTAATCTGTTAAAGATTTTTTTTGTGTTAACAAAAGTAGAGTTACACATTGAAATGACTTTAAACTTGGCGGAATAAAGCTGCAACCTTACTACTACTCTTCTGCCAGCTGTTTATCCAAATGAGCAACCTGTGATTTAAAAAATTAGCTATGCTTATTAACCACTTAAAGCGGATCTGAGATGAAAAACTATAACAAGTAACTTTTCTATGTATCTTATCTAAAGTTTAGATTTACACATCAAATCTAGCTGCAAACAGCTTTAATAGAATATGATTATTTCTTCCTGTGATACAATGACAGCAGCCATGTTGTTTGTAAACATTACACAGAGGCAGGCTTATCTGCATCTTGAGCAAAAAAACCTAATCCCCCTCCTCCTCCCTCCTCCCCTCTGCCTCTGAAATCTCTGGCTAGTAATACCTCCCCCTCCTCCTGCCCAGACTGAGCTCCCATGGGCCCTTGCTACTGTCTGAAAGTGCCTTGGCTCTCTGAAAACCTGTGGGTGTGGCTTGTTTAGTTTATAGGGAATTAGAGTATTAAAACAAAAACAAAAAAGTGTTTTGCTTGAGGAATGCCCTATAAACAATAGGAAAGGAACACAATTATGCAATGAGTAAAAGTTCATCTCGGATCCACTTTAAGTACCAGCGGTTTCTTCCCCCTTAAGGATCAGAGACCGCTGGTACAATAAACAACGGAAAACCAATGAATCACCGCACATACCCGCTGCAAACGCCGTCCACCTGAAGGAAAACCTCATCACGTGCTGGAGCGTTGGTCATTACGTCATCGGTTGTTGACAAACTACTGCGCATGCCCGATTTGCACAGTATTTGTCAACGTCTATGCCTGGCTGTGCCCCTGCCAGTGTCATCAGGGTATCCACCCACTGCCGTCCCCAATATCCTCCGCCCCCCGCTAGTGAAATAATCCTACAATTCATTTTCAGCACTTTTCACAGAAAAATGCCAGTGAGTGAGAGCGGCAGCGGAGGCGAAGCCTAGTGGTGCCAAATGTGTTTTTTTATTCATATTTTTAAAATGTAAAAATAATAAAAAAAGAAGCATTTAGGGCCCGTTCACACTAGGTGCGTTTTCCGCCTTTTTTTCAAGCACAGGTTTTCTTTTAAAATCGCCCTCAAAACTCTTGTGCAATAATTCCCTATGAGAGAGTTCACAGCTGAGCGGTTCGTTTCCGATCCGCTCAGCAAAGCCGTGCCTGTACCATTTTTGAGACGTTTTTGCTATAATGGAAGGTATAGGAAAAATGCAAAACGCTCACAAAATCGCTTTGTGCTGCGATTGCATTCGCATTTTTAAAGAAAACCTGTAACTTTAAAAACCTCCCCTGGGGGGTACTAACCTCAGGTGGGGGAAGCCTCCGGATCCTATTGAGGCTTCCTCCTTGGTCCCACGGCGGCGGGAAAAAATCTTCCCGGAACGGCGGCGATATAAATATTTACCTCCCTGGCTCCAGCGCAGGCGCAGTATAGGCGGAAATAGCCGATTGCTGTTGGTCCGCTCTACTACGCAGGCAGGGCCGGATTTGGACTTCCCAGTGACCTAGGCCCGGTACCACCAACCCCCACACACACACACACACACACACTCACCCACACTCAGGGTGCATACACACATGAGACCATAGTCTTTGGAAAATGAAAGATCACAGACCAATTTTACCCCCTTCCATGTAGTATGAGAGCCATACCTACACAGTCTATTCTATGGAGCTGAACTCCCCATCAGACAGAAATCTTTGCAAGATGCTGCACACAAAGGTGCTGTACACATTCTACAGATCAGTATCTGCAAAAGATCCATTCCTGCAAAAGATCTGTTCCTGCAAAATGAATTCATAGTCTATGATATCTGCAGATCCTCATACACACACCTTGTTTAACAGACATTCATCTTCAGATCAGGTCCACCAGGATGGATCTTCAGATCTGCAGATGATTGTCTGATCTGCAGATGAATGTCTGTTAAACAAGGTGTGTATGATGATCTGCAGATCTCATAGACTATGAATGCATTTTGCAGGAACGGATCTTTTGCAGGAACAGATCTTTTGCAGTTATTGATCTTTTGAATGTGTACAGCATCTTGCAAATATCATTCTGTCCAACATCCTGACTAAAGGCTCATACACACATCAGACCATAGTCTTTGGAAAATGAAAGATCACAGACCAATTTTACCCCCTTCCATGTAGTATGAGAGCCATACCTACACAGTCTATTCTATGGAGCGGAACTCCCCATCAGACAGAAATCTTTGCAAGATGCTGCACACAAAGGTGCTGTACACATTCTACAGATCAGTATCTGCAAAAGATCTGTTCCTGTCAATGATCCGTTCCTGCAAATTGCATTCATAGTCTATGATATCTGCAGATCATCATACACACCTTGTTTAACAGACATTCATCTGCAGATCAGATTCACCAGGATGGATTTTCAGATCTGCAGATGATTGATCTGCAGATGAATGTCAGTTAAACAAGGTGTGTATGATGATCTGCAGACATAGACTATGAATGCAATTTGCAGGAACGGATCATTGACAGGAACAGATCTTTTGCAGATACTGATCTGTTGAATGTTTACAGCATCTTTGTGTGCAGCATCTTGCAAAGATTTTTTTCTGATGGGGAGTTCAGCTCCATAGAAAAGACTGTGAAGGTATGGCTCTCATACTACATGAAGGTCTGGTAAGATTGGTCTGTGATCTTTCATTTTCTAAAGACTAGTCTGATGTGTGTATGAGCCTTAACGTTCACTTGTTTGCAGGAGGAAATGCCTGTTTTAGTGACTCGTGTATACCTCTGAAAAATGATGAATTATTGTTTTTCCTGTCAGAGCAGTGAGTCCCTAATGCCTGGTACGCACCAGATAGATGGGGTGAATCGATTTTCCGATCACTTATACAAAGTCGATTAGAAAAATGATCAGAAATCAGATTAGACATGTCAGAAATAATCAATTCGAACCCATCTATCTGATGGCAAATTGCATGGTGTGTACCAGGCATGAAGTAGCAGAGCGGCGTTCATCTCCCTCTCTGCTCTTCTGTAATCACAGATCTGTTGCATTTATTTTATAGTATTTATTGTACTGATTCTTTCACAGGTGTTTTTTTTTTTACTGTTTGCCAATACGGTACAAATATATATTTTTTTAATTTTTAGTATATGTTATTACTTTTGGTATACAAAACAGAATGTAACAATACAAACGTATACAACAGTACATTTGCAATTATAATTATAGAGAAGTTGTCTATCTCCTACTACTGCAGACTACTGCTGCTTTTAAAATGAGCCAGCAAGGGGTTAAGATTTAGCTTATAAGGGGCTGCCATAAATCTCTCTAAGGGAAAAAAAAAACCTCATCTTTCTGTTTAAGATTTACAATCCAGGGGGAGAGAGAAGGAATGGCTCAAGTCATTAACAGAGTCTGACCAGCAATACATTGTTTAGCCCAGCTTGAGTTGTAAAGTGGAAATAATTCTGTTAAAATGTTTACCTTACTGGATCAGAAATTGTCTACAAGAGTCAACGACTGCGCAGCAAGCAGTGAGCACATTGTGATCCATGTTTCTCTCACCCCTGGCAATAAACTGAAGCTTGTATGTTCAGGAGATAGCATTGTCTCATCGCACACCACGGAGTAAGGAAAATACACGGAGCTCTGGAATTCTGACTGTGTGTGCAGCAAAGCAGGGCGGCTTCGGAGCAGGAGAAATGATTTATTTTGACATGCAGCGTCTTATCTCTCTCAGGTCCTGCCGCCCTTTTATCATTCTGATTTTTTACCGCCCTAGGCCGTGGCCTTTGTAGAAATCCGGGCCTGTACGCAGGTGACTTGTGGACCCGACAGAGATCGGCTATTTTCGCCTATCTCCGTGCGGAGAGCCGCAACAGCGCCCCAACTGGAGCCAGGAGAGGTAAATAAATCAGTGCTTGTCAGGCTTGTCGAGGGAGGATTCTGGGACACTTCGGGGGAGCAAGCACTGGACTGCCTGCAGCTACAGGAGTGGGGGAAGCCTCATTGGGACCCTGAGGCTTCCCCCTCCCGACTCGGTAAGTACCCCCCAGGGGAACTTTTTTTTGTTACAGGTTCTCTTTAAGAACAAATACATTGTATTTATTCTTTTCCGGGTCAAAGAGTTCACTTTTTACAAAAACCCAGTGCACAGTGGAGTGCCGGTAGGGGGAAAAAAACAGCGCACAAACACGCAAAACGCTTGCGTTTGAATTTTTGTTCTTAGGTGTGAATAGGGCCTTATTCTGCAGAGCAGGAGAGCAGCGACAAGGGGCGGAGTATAGTGACGTCGCTGGCAACAGCAGGCTGGTTTGTGGAGCAGCACAAAAATACACGCAACTATGTGTAAATACACGCTGCAGCGTAAATATAGTCGATGGGGGGTGACGTAGCACGCATGTTGTAAAGCCGCATGCGCAGTAGCAATGGAGCAGCACAACGTGCGAGGCAGCACTATCTGTCATTATACCGGGATCCTCAGGACACCCATTCTATGACGGCAGAGTCATGTGAGCTGATCAGGAGCCGCTTTCATTGGCTTCTGACCATGTCGTGTCTATCAATGTAAGCCGATGGGAGTTGCTTACATTGATGGGCAGGGTCAGGAGCCAATGAAATTGGCTCCTGACCTGCTCACAGGGCTCTGCAGTCATAGAGACTTCAGGGCAAGTAAGCTGTGGTGGGGAGAATGCGACACGATCGTCAGGAACGGCAGCTAAACCTGTCAGATCTGCAATAAAGTCAGAAACGCCTAATCTGCATATGCTTGTTCAGTTCTATGGCTAAAAGTATTATAAAAATCATATAAAAATGATCACGGGAAGGGATCATTTTTATATTCAAACAATCAGTAATCCCTCTGCACTCAAAACACATGCTTGCAACAGAGTGACAAACTGAGAGCTATTAAAATGGAGGATCTTAGTTTCCAAAAAGTCTGCAGTATCTTTTGTACTTGTCCAGTTCACCCCTTCATGGTTCCCACCTTAGAATTGGTCGCTACTTTATCTATATCAGTGAGCACGCAAGCATACATTTAATGCTCTACAACCTGAACTTCAAGCTGAAGCAATTCTGATTTGTAACCTTTACACAAAGGGAACATTATCATGCATAAAGCCCCATACACACACTCAACAGCAGTCTTTTAAGCCTCATCTACACGTGTAGATGAGGCGGCGATCCGGCGGCTTGATTAGCCGCCGGATCGCCTCTTCCACGTCCCCGCCCACCGCGCGTGCGCCGGAATCAATTCCCGCTCGTCCCCGCGCCGCGCCGCTTATCTTCCTCTTGATTCCCTGCCATTGTCCCCTCGCGGGGAGCGAGCAGGTAATCGGCGGTGGGGAGATCCGTCCTGTCATGATAAGGAACATCGCAGCCGCATCTACGCGTGTAGATGCGGCTTTAGACTCTCACAACTTTTCTTGTGAAACACCTAAAAAAATCTCTTTCTATTGTTTAAGCAGCTAATAAGACTGATAAGAAGTCAACCCAGTGCACAGGCACAGAATAATCCCAGTGACAGGAGGGTGACGAGGGAGCACGCCTAGCCAGACGGTGCCTGCGCTGACTGGCCCCGACTGGAAGATTTTCCAGGGCTAGTTGTGGATGAACCAGGCAGCGGAGGAGGACGGCGAGGGAGCGATAAGCCTGGAGGGGGCTGGAGAAAGCCCCAGGTATGTATATTTTTTTTCTTTAAGGGGCTTAGAAGCCCATTTTTTAGTTGAATAAAGAAGTCATTGTTCCTCCAGGTCCTTAGGCTGTAAGAATTTCAGCACTGCCACCATGTGTGATCACTAGTATGGAATTGTTACTGTGACTATTGTATTTATTTTCCATAAGACATTTTACTTTTTAATTGTCTTCCCATCGGACATTATGTTACGCAACTTAGAGAACATCAAGGTTTTATTCAAATAAATGAATAACATAAATAAATTTAAGTGAATAGCAAATACAGAACAGTCATTTAAAAGCAGTTTAATGCTGGGAACACACGGCTCGATTCTGAGCCATTAAGATGGCACGATAGATCATTTCCGACATGTCCGATCACCGTTCGATCGTTTTGCCTCTCGATTCACCATTGAAATTAACTGAAAAAAGATAAGAAAAACGAGCGGAAGATAAGAGAATTGAGTGGGCAAAACGATCGGGCGCAGAATCGAGCGCCAGAATCGACCCGTGTATTCCCAGCATGAGGCCTGGAACCCACTACAAAACGCTATAGCTAATCGCAATCGCTAGCGTTTTGTAAGCGATTTCATGAGCGTTTTTGGCAGCGATTTTAAAAAGTGCAAGGTTTTTGCCAGCGATTGTGTAGCGATTAGCGTTTTTCATTCTGATTGGTCCTTTCAATTAATTTTAATTATTTCACAGTGTGCAGTAACTTCAAAACGCTAGCAAAATCGCTCTGTGTAGGTTTTGATGAGTGATTATGCCGGCGTTTATATACTTTACATTGCAGAAACGCTAAACGCTAAAAATGCTGCATGTCCTGCGTTTTGCGTTTTAGTAATCGCAATCGCTCCAGTGGATTTCGGCCCATCCATTAACATTAGCTGAGTGTTTAGGGAAAATGCTAGCGGTTTGAATCGCTCACTAAACGCTCACAAAATCGCTCCAGTGGGTTCCAGGCCTAAGGCCCATACACATGCTCAACAGTGATCTTTTATGCAGCACAATTATCAAACAACTTTTGTTGTGAAACAAGTTTAAACAACCAAAAACAGTTGTTTGCTATAGTTCAAACAACTGATAAGACGTCAATTCAACTGTTGGATTGACGTTTTATCAGTTGTTTGATCAATAGCAAACAACTTTTTTTATTTGTTTCCACTTGTTTCACAACAAAAGCTGTTTGATAATTGTGCTGCATAAAAGACTGCTGTTGAGCTTGTGTATGAGGCTCAACAGTTGGATTGATCAAACCGCCTGTTATCAGTTGCTCAAGTTGTTTGCACACGTACACATGCCTGATTATCATCCAACAGGCTAAAATTAGATGATAATCAGGCTGCAGGTTGGTCAGTGTGTACTTAGCTTTAGCCGATGCTAAACACTTCACTGCAAATGAGCATGAAAGCCTTTGTCATCGGTTCCAGACTTTCGGTCATGGGGTCGGGTTTTGAGCCCCCTAGGGGAACATGGAAGCGCCAAAAGTTGCCATTGTGGTGTTTATTCCAACAACAGGAAAAGCCGGTACCATTGTTTTAAAAAGTGCTGTCCATTGATTCAAATGGACAGCGCTTGAGTGACAAAACTACTAAAATGTACTATTATTAAATTGTATATGTCAGTACATGAAGCAGGAGACTCTTAATCTTCTTATACCATGATAATATTGGTTTACTTTACAGAAATACATCATATTTAATCCTCAAGATCACACACAGCTTATTACAAACAGTGAAACACAAGTGATATTTTACTCCTGGGTAAGTAGCAGCAATTCTGGTATTGTTATTGTTCAGAATTTCCAATGCATGTACAACTCTGCATTAGTTCATTGCTATGATAAAAAAAATCACAGTCAGAAAACTGATTTTGTATGTATGTAGTTTGACGAGAATCTCATAGGCCAGTTTATAGGCAAAAGCCATGATGGGTAGACAATAGCTCCCATTGTGTAGCCCATGGAACCTGCTGTAGAATTTTGTAGAATGTGAGTTACAATAGAAAGCCGGCCAGAGACTCACAGGGAGGCTACTATTCCCCTACACACAGGAGACCATTACTGCAGTATTCAAGATACAAAAACCACTACCACGTTTGTTTGTCTTTTACAAATCACTTTATTGTTTATAAACAACACCAAAATCAGAGAAGTACAACTGCTCATCCAGGCCTACAGTATTAACATGATGTGTGTGTGTGTGTGTGTGTGTGTGTGTGTGTGTGTGTGTGTGTGTGTGTGTGTGTGTGTGTGTGTGTGTATATATATTCCGGGCGTATAAGACAACTGGACGTATAAAAGGACCCCCAAACTTTTCCAGTTGAAATATAAAGTTTGGAATAGACACTAAATAAAAATTTTAAAAAATCATATACTGGTGCTATGTATGAACAGATACTGGTGCTGTACTGTATATTTTACTCAGCATATAACACTATACAGGGGATTGACTGGTTGTATTGGTCAACTCTTCCTCTCCCTAATTGGATTGGTCAGCTCTCCCTGTCTACCTGTTTATCAGAGCGGTATAGAAGAATACATTGCACTGTGCCCATAAAACACGCCTCTTTCACCCTTCTGGCCCACCCTTGTATCCTGTTTACCTCCTTTTCTGCCTCTCAGATCTCGCACATGCTCGCCTGCGCCACTTCAGTACAGTCCTCAGCAGCGAAATCTGAGAGGCGGTAACAGGATAGGGCGTATCACTGGCATCATTTACACCCGACGTATAAGACGACCCCCAACTTTTCAGAAGATTTTCAAGGGTTAAAAAAGTATAGTCTTATACACCATAATATACAGTATATATACATACAGCATACACACACAGACTTTCTTGCAAGAGTTTAATACTCAGTTAACAGGGTATCAGCATTCTATGTTAATTATACTAACCAATTTAGCCAAGTTTGTCTTCTGTCACCATACACAGCACAAATATAAATATTACCATACTAATATTTACTGTACATCATCTTAGACCAATCCTGACTAACTGCCTACGAGACAAGAAAAGAAGTAAGAAGAAGTAAAAACAAGATTAGTGGTTACAGGAAGAGTGGTGTATTACAGTTAGTTCTCTCTATCTGCGCTCCCTGCTCTCCCAGTGCGGACCGAGAGGCAGAACTGTAATACTGAACTGTGTGGTTCAGGTTTATATGGCTTCTCAGTGGAAGCAGGGTTCTTTAAAGCAAACCCGAGCCGAAGCTCGGTTTCAAAATCTCCTACTTACTATTTAGAGAGGGAAGCCTCAAGATCCGAATGACGCTTCCCTCGGTTGTAACATGCCCCCCGTTACTGAGTGCGGCCCCTCTTCCTGGTTTAAGTGTGTGCAACGGTCACGCGAGCCCGCCTGCGCATGCACAGTATGTCGGGTACGCTTTAAATTATGATGATATTCTCTCTTCTGTATTGACAAAAATGATATATGAACAAATTAACGTTAAAATAACCAACACTCTACAAAATTGAGGTGTCGGTTTGCCGTTGTCCTGACCTCTTTACCCTCATAATATTAGTCATATGATGTATACAGGTTTCAAGGAATAAATATAAGCATCCTTTAATACTATTCCTCATTGTCGTTTATGTGAGCAAGTTGATTTTTGAATTGAATTAACAAAGATTTTGCTACCCAGCTGGAGAGATGTATTGTTATTGTAATATCATGTTTTAATACGTCTTGTATGCTTGTATACTTGATATCCGACACTGTTTTTGAACCATGCGGTATCCCTGGCTTAACTGTAGGGGAAGAGTGCATATGTTCAACTTACTCAATTATTAGGTACTAATAGAAAGGCCCACCTGTTAAAAAATGGGCGCAAGGCCACGGACGCGACCACACCCGCAACGACTTCCACTTAGGCTCTCGCAGACTGGCACCCCCCTTGTCCAAAGTGCACCTGTGTGGGCGCCAGGCACAACACACAGACACAGGAGGTCACAGGGACAGGGCCCTTATTATATAGGATTCAATATAGAGTAGGAGCTTAGCTAATACATTTCTCTCTTCATGCCACCACAGGTTTTGTACCAACCAAGAAATACTAGTTGACCAGATAACGATTTTGTGGATTTTTAAAAAATATGTTTTTGTATGTGTGACCTATTAGTTTTGTTTTAACTGGATAAGTATTTTCTCATTCATTGTTTATATTTTATACCTGTTGATCATAACCTGGCAGTTGTCCATTATGTTCATTTTATTATCTTGGCTAAAATGCTAATGTGGGCAGAATGTATATTTTTTGACTTTATTCTGATTGATGTATGTTATGTCTACCATGGATAAAGCTTCTTTTGAATACTAAAACCACAGAGAATGCTCTTTTGTCTTTTCCATATATAGGATAACTCCACCCTAGAATATGTAGCACCTGCACTGAATGACCGGGTAAGGAGGTGTTCTTGTTTTTTTATAAACATACACAAACTATGTAGACAATAAAATAGTGTAAACACTGACATAAACTGCACTGGATTGAACATTCAGTACTGTAGGAATAACATTTCCAATTTCTATTTTTATTGAAAGTGATATTGAGCAGGTTTAAAAAAACACCATTTGTACTTACCTAGTGCTTCCTCCAGCCCACAGTAGGCCGCGAGGTCCCCCACGTCCTCCTGGCTCCTCTCCCGGTCCTGCTGGAGGCTCCGTTAATTGGTGATGTCCGCCTGAAGTCGCCAGTATGAGTCCACACTGCGCACATTACACGTGATCACGCTGGCCACGTGAGAGTCCTGCGCATGCCCAATTCAGAGTTAGAGAACTGTGCAGCGGGACTGGGAGAGAAGCCAGGAGGACGCCAGGGGACCTCGCAGCCTACGGTGAGCTGGAGGAAGCCCCAGGTAAGTACAAATGGTGATGGTGTCATAGTTTAGTCTCAGCGTTTTGTGTGAGATATAGCATAATTTGCAACGCACACTGTTTTGTGCATCGTACATAAAACATTTTGCGTTATTAGCAAAATATTTTATGTACAATGCCTTGCTGGGCTAGCAAACTGTCTTTCTGTGCAAATGTCAGATGCAACTTGGTTAGACTGGATAGCACCCTGTGAAATGTTCAAACCCCTCCACGGTCCATCATCACTCATGTGAGGTAGACAGAGAGTAACTGGTATGGGCCACCAGCTAGTTTTTCACTTTGAAAACAAAGCGTACCCTGCCCACCTTGTCTGTGCCACCTACAGAGATGAATGCTCTCTGGCCAGCACTGCCACAGTACGACTCTGCAGTGTTTCATCTTCAGCTTCTCTTTAGTTCCTCCCTCCTCTGTGTGCAATGAAGCATTTAACTTTCCCACATCCTCTCTGTGTTAAAAGAAAGTTAAAGTGCACCTGAGGTGGTAAATAGTGCTGTATTTATACTTATCTGGGGCTTCCTCCAGCCCCACACGGTCCATGGGCTCCCCCCTCCCCCCCGGCCGTCCTACCCGGCACTCCGGTCTTTTTTAGAAAGTTGCAGTGCTGGCCAGGAACAGGTTATCTCTGTTAAGGTAGCCACACACAATACAATTTTTTTTAAATAATCTGTTCAATTTAAGAATTGCAATCCATCTTTCTGACTGATTGTAACATTTTAAAAATATGACCAATAACACATCTATGTTAAATTTTTCCCAATTATTATAAAAATGATTGGAAACTCGGAGAAAATTGCTAGGATGTGTATATTAATAAACTGACAATCTAACACACACCATACAATCTTTAGAAAGATTGAAGAAAAATTTCTAGCATTCCGGATCGATAAAAATAGAAAAAAACGGGAAATCCAATTGGATTTTTCAGTTAAATGAAAAAAAAAGCTTTTTATTTTTTCGGGAAATCCGATCATATTTATCGAAGTTCTGTAAAATCGGATCATTTTATTGTATCGTGTGTGGCTACCTTTAGTCGGAGAAGGTGGACTGGATGAGGAGATCTGCTTTGTGCTGGGAAATAAACTTTTCAGGAAATACTGTATGAAACTACTGAATGCTGCTGGAGAGGAGCCACAAATGTACTTTACATGCATTTAGGCTGCTTTCACAGTGGGACGTTACAGGTGCACGTTAGAGCAGCCTGTAACGCAGCCCACCGCACAGTAATGAAAAATCAATGGGGCTGTTCACAGTGCCCACATTGCGTTACACTGTAACGCTGCATGCTTTGGGAAAGTGCAGCATGCTGTGCCTTATACTGGGCTTTAGCTGTGTTAGACTGCTTGCACATGCTCAGTGACTAGCCACATGGCTAATTAATATTCACGACAGTGGCTGGATAGTGTACTGGTTAAGGGCTCTGCCTTTGACATGGGAGACCAGGGTTCGAATCCTGGCTAGGTCAAGTACCTATTCAGTAAGGAGTTCAAGGCAAGACTCCCTAACACTGCTGGGTGGCCTCTTGAGCGCGTCCCTGTGGCTGCAGCTCTTGAGCGCTTTGAGTCCGACAGGAGAAAAGCGCTATACAAATGTTTGGATTATTATTATTATTATAACCTGGACTCATAGTGTTGTCCGGATCATGAATGAATCATTCATTTGATCCGGATCTTTTTTGTGAGTCGAATCATCCGGATCATACCAATGAACGATTAGGTTCACAGTGGATGTCTGTCTGGAAGAAACAAGAACATACAGAATGTACAGTGCAGGGAAAGTCCTGTCCTGCTAGTCATTTCACCCCCAGTCTGCTTCTCTAGTAAAATGATTCAAATGATTTGGTTCAAAGATCCGGATCTTTTCAATGATCCGATTCGAATCATCCGAATCCTTGAAAAGATCCGGACTTCCCATCACTATCCTGGAGCGGCTGTTCTATCAGTATAGATAGAACAAAACAGCGCACCAAGAGCTGCATAACGCGGCTCAATCTGACGTCCAACTTGAACATCACCATTCGTTGCGTTAGGGGCACGTTATGCGATCTAACGTCCCCTAAAACGCAACGTCTTGGTGGGAAAGAGGCCGTAGGCCCTGTTCACAGTGGTCAGTTGCGATGCAGAATAATTCTGCATGTTAACTCACTGCCCATACAATTCTATGGGCCTGTTAACAGTAACGGATAGCGGACTAACTTGCTGCATGCAGGCTTTGTATTAAAGTCTATGTCCAATCTTCATTGCAGTTCACACACATTTTAATGCATGAGTTATGCAACTGACTACTGTGAACCTAGCCTAAATGTAAAAAATTACTTTTTGAATTGCTAATCAATACTGTACTATGGCTTTCAAGTAAACCTTCAAAATAACACAAACAAACCTGATACTTACCTCTAGGAGGGGGAAGCCTCTAGGAGCGTCGCTGGGGAGTTGGGTGCTGGGAGAGCTGAATGACGGCACCACCTGCTGCTGCAAAACTCCCCAGCAGCGCTAAATACTACTTCCCTCCGAGTTGTTGACTCGGAGGGGGATGTTATTCAGGATCTGGTATATATGTGTACAGGGGCGAGCCTGGGGTGCCTGGCACCTGGGTGCAAGATTTTCTCTGGCGCCTATGGGAGTGGTTAAATTTACCGCGCCCAACCACATAACCACACCAGTGTCCTGCCTAATCACACCCACACCTTCCACCTCTTTCCGCATGCATGTGATACCCCATTCCTACCCCTCTTCCATGGGCTTGCTCCTGGCTGGCTTTGGCTTCCTGCGAGTCTGCTAGTCTCTGGACTGACTCAGGCTGAGAGGCTCTGCGAGTGCGACGCAGTCACACACTGCGTATTTATGGCTGCCTGCGGCCACCCTACTCTCGCTGTCGTAGGCTCCTCCCCCCGCCAAGCCCAAGCGTGAGGTGGGCTGCCTGTATCTTTCCCGTTGCGCCACGCAGCCTGCCAGTGTTACCAACCTTTCACGTTATTTTTTTACTGACAAATACCTAAAAATTTACTGACAAAAGATTATTTTTACTGACAAAATTTCCCCACTAAATGCACATAAGAGATAGCTTTTCCCCATGTAAATGCACATAACAAGAGACAGCTTTTCCCCATGTAAATGCACATAAGAGACCGCTTTTCACCAGCAAATGCACATAACAAGAGACCGCTTTTCCCCAGCAAATGCACATAACAAGAGACCGCTTTTCCCCAGCAAATGCACATAACAAGAGACCGCTTTTCCCCAGCAAATGCACATAACAAGAGACCGCTTTTCCCCAGCAAATGCACATAACAAGAGACCGCTTTTCCCCAGCAAATGCACATAAGAGACCGCTTTTCACCAGCAAATGCACATAATAAGACAGCTTTTCACCAGCAAATGCACATAAGAAGACAGCTTTTCACCAGCAAATGCACATAAGAAGACAGCTTTTCACCAGCAAATGCACATAAGAAGACAGCTTTTCACCAGCAAATGCACATAAGAAGACAGCTTTTCACCAGCAAATGCACATAAGAGAGATTTTCACCAGTAAATGCACATAATGACAAACAGACAGTGTCCCCAGAATATGTAGCCAGGGATATATGTCCCCAGGATAGGTAGCCAGGGGGTATATGCGCCCAGGATAGGTAGCCAGGCGGTATATGCGCCCAGGATAGGTAGCCAGGGGGTATGTGCGCCCAGGATAGGTAGCCAGGGGGTATGTGCGCCCAGGATAGGTAGCCAGGGGGTATGTGCGCCCAGGATAGGTAGCCAGGGGGTATGTGCGCCCAGGATAGGTAGCCAGGTGGTATCTGTGCCCAGGATAGGTAGCCAGGGGGTATGTGCGCCCAGGATAGGTAGCCAGGTGGTATCTGTGCCCAGGATAGGTAGCCAGGTGGTATCTGTGCCCAGGATAGGTAGCCAGGTGGTATCTGTGCCCAGGATAGGTAGCCAGGGGGTATGTGCGCCCAGGATAGGTAGCCAGGTGGTATCTGTGCCCAGGATAGGTAGCCAGGTGGTATCTGTGCCCAGGATAGGTAGCCAGGTGGTATCTGTGCCCAGGATAGGTAGCCAGGGGGTATGTGCGCCCAGGATAGGTAGCCAGGTGGTATCTGTGCCCAGGATAGCTAGTGAGTGACAGGAGCGCGCCCCGCCGCCGCCGCTCCCTCCTCCGCTCCCCCCTCACCTTTCAGCAGCCCTTAGTCAGACCTCAATCAGCGGGCGACCCGACCAGGAAAAGGGCGCCGGACGCACCCGCTCTATATGCGGAAGTGATGTCACTTCCGCATATCAGTGCGGCGTGCTAGGTCCTAGCGCCCGCCCGCCTGATCGAGGTCTGACGCGGCGGCTAGAGGGAGGGAGCTTGAAGCGGCGGCGGCGGCCACAGGGGGAGAGCGAGGCCGGGCGAGCGGGGCCGGGCGGCGCCTCTCACCCGCAGCACCCGCCCAGGCTCGGCCCTGTATGTGTATATATATATATATATATATATATATATATATATATATATATATATATATATATATATATATATACATACACATTTACAGATATGTTTGTATGTAAGCCTGGTACACACCCTTCAGTTTTATTGCCCAATTTTACAACCTCCATGCAGTATGAGGTAGAGGCCTGCAGCGGGTCGGGTACCCGCGGGTAACCCGAAATGCGGGTCGGGTTCGGGTACCCGAATTGATTTAAGCTGCGGGTGCGGGTCGGGTGCGGGTAGCGAGTTGCGGATGCGGGTAGGGTTGCGGGTAGCGGTGTGCGGGTCGCGGGTAGCGGTCTGCGGGTGCGGGTCGCGGGTAGTGAAAACAAACAAGTTAATTCTGACTGTGTCTTTTGCTTACTTTACTTTAAATGTTACTTTAAAATGTGCACTTTAGAAGAAAATGTAAAAAAGCGGGTCGCGGGTAGTGGGTCGGGTAAAGGTCCTGCGGGTTGGGTGTGGGTAGCGGTTCTGCGGGTGCGGGTCGGGTTGTGGGTATCAAATTCACCAGAAAGCGAGTCGGGTGCGGGTATGAAAAAGTGGACCCGCGCAGGCCTCTAGTATGAGGGTCAACAGATTTTGAATACTATAAGCAGATTGTGTAGGTAACCCTCATACTACATGGAGGTGGTAAATTGAGGCAATCCAAATTGGATGTGTATATGTACCCTAAAGCCTGGTACACATTTTCAATTATGATTGGCCAATCACTAACTAATTGTATCACCTGCATTTAGTCTGAGGGTTTATCTACACAATCTGCTCATAGTATTCAATATCTGTTTACCCTCATACTACATGGAGGTGGTAAAATTGCCCAGTGATCGGCCAATCATAAGTGTGTACCAGGCTTTACTCTGGGAAAATAGGTATAAAGGTGTATATACACACATCAAATTTTGATTGGTCAATACCTGACCAATTTACCACCTCCATGTAGTACGAGCGCTAACCGACTTTGAATACTATGAACAGATTGTGTAGATTCTACATGGAAGTGGTAAAATTGTCCGGCCATTTGCCAATCAAAATTAGATATGTGTACCTGGTACCCACTTTCAATTATGATTGGTCTATCACTGACCAATTTAGACACCTCCATGTAGTACGAAGCTTTACAGATATTGAATATTATGAGCAGATTGGGTGGGTAAACCCTCATACTACTGTACATTGAGGTGGTAAAATTGGTCAGTGATTGGCCAACCATATTTGAAAGTGTGTACCAGGCTTTAAACAAAAATTGAGATCCATCACTTGTAAATATTGAGAGGACAGAAACTCGCTACCTAAATAAAGCAAACAAACTCCAAAAAAGGGGGTGGGGGGGAAGAGAATTACAATCATATTTACAATAGGTCATTAGGGATAGAGAATGAGACGCAAATCATTTCTCCTTGAAATCATGTAAATTATATGCAGTTTGAAATTGGACCAATCAGAATAACTTCCTGTCCTAGGCAAGCACAGTGGCTGATTGTCCAGCTCTCACTAGGAACATCATACTGTATGTATTGTAAATGACAGTTACTGTTGAGAATTTTTGAGGCAAGGAATACACTTGTCTTTAAGTTTTCTGCCGCGTGTTTTTCTGCATATGTTTTCTGCACACCAAGTGTGTTTCTATGCAGAAAAATGCACAAGTTTTTTCACAGCAGCTAATGTAATTGATACAGAAAACTGACAAAATGTGCAGAATCATCATGCAGAATGTCATTTTTTTTTCCTGCGTGCGGGAAACGCATTAAGTGTGAACTAGCACATTAATTAACATGAGTTCTCTGTGCAGAAAACACGTACGAAAACTGTCAAGTGTGTTCCCTGCCTCAATGTTTTGTGAAGTGTACATATGTGTATATATATATATATATATATATATATATATATATATATATATGTATATATATATATATATATATATATATATATATATATATATATATATATATATATATATATACATACACTGTATATTAACATTTGAAATTAAAGTTACGTTTTATTCCAAGTCCAGTGCTTGTCTCATCATCGATCCCCTGTAATTTAGTTTTTGCCATGTTTTTGTTCTGTGTATTTAGCCAGAGAATCATCTTGTTTTGTTTTGTCAATATTGAACTCAATTTCACTTTTGCTATGATTCTGTGTTTTCGCAGACCTTTAACAAAGTCGTGGGAGTGTTTAGCCAATCGGTTTTTCATCTCGGTAATGTGAGATCCTTGACAGCTACGTCTGCAGGAAAACTGGTTGTCTGGGAGACCACCTATCCCCCTTCCATCAGAGCAAAAGCTTCCATAAAGCCACATAACAAGAAGGCATTAAAGCTGATGCATCTGCAGAAAGATGCCATTACTGTGCTCACTGCCCATGACAGGTAATAACAGCAGCTAAACACGGCAACTGGGAAGGACAAAAAGGATTATTTCCACATTGATCTTTGCTTTGAGAAATATGTAAATGTTATACTAAAATACAGCATTTACAGAACACCACATGCAAATCCACACAAAGCACTAACTGCATAAGAACTATTGAAAAATAATTTATTCATTAGCCTTTTGCATTTTTATACCATACATGAAACAGATTGGTATGATGTACCGTAGATTTTATTAAAGGGACCTAAACTCAGAACTTCCTTACTGCTCTAAAAGATACGCACCAGCATACTAGCCTTTAAAGAAAAACATTTCTTTGTTAGAGCTGATACAAATGCTGCAATAAATCTGCACTGTTTCTACTTCCTGCTTTTATGGAAGCAGACCTATTGTTAACATCCTGTGCTTTCAAATGAACTTATCTGTTGTGGCAGTCAGCTGACACTGGGGAGAGATTAAATTACAACTTGTGATTAGACACAGATGAGGCGGAATTAGACAGGCTAAAATTTTTAAATACAAACAGGGTGCATTTCTCTATGTTTTCTTTATGTCCTGTGCAAGAGTTCAGGTCCACTTTCATGTCTGTTAGGGCTGGTTCACACCGCATGTGCTACTCTAAGCGCTTGTGATTTTAACAGCTCTTGCTAGTGTAAGGCTATGTGTGTGTTCTCATTTGCGCTATGTGATTTTAAAAAAACAAAACACTTCTAGCATTACATTAGCAAGAGCTTTTGAAATCACAACCGCTTAGAAAAGCGCTTGCAGTGTGAACTGGCCCTTAATGTGTTTAAAAAAAAGTTGTTACTGTATAAAAGTCTTATTGGCTAGCTATGTACTACATGCTTCATATTTTCTGTTCCTATCTCATTACAAGTCTGCCAGACAGGACTAACTGAAGACAACGACTTCCCATTCCCTGTGCAGACTATGAAAAGTGTGCCTATTTGGGCACAGGTGGCATATGAAAAGAATGACTGAAGGTTTATGAGGCGTACAAAGGGGGGAAGGAGGAGGGAGAAAGCCGAGGAGGAGAGAAAATAAATGAGAGAAAGTGATAGAGAAATGTCAGATAGACAAGCAAGGGCAGCAGGAAATTAGTGCAGAGTGTGAAAGAGCTGAATGCCTCATAGGGAGAGGGCAGTGGCTCTGGGAAAGGGGAGGTGGGAATGGCAATGTCTCAACTCTGCTTGAGACCTCCAGACTTCTGCACGTGTCTGCTAAATTTGCTACTGTGGTGTCAGGCTTGCTACTAGCCTGTCTCTCACCTCCCCTTCTCTTCTGCATTAGTGTCGGTCCACACTAGTGCGGTTGCAGAACGCAATCCGTGGTCTGAGCTCCAGTTTTCAAAAACCGGAACTTAAACAGATCAAAAACGGATTTGTGCTGCCCTTTTGCAGTACAAATCCGTGTCCCATTGGGTGGGAGGGGGCCTGCCATGCTGGAGGGGGTAGCAGCAAGGAAGGGGGGCAGCGGCCACAGCCGTGGGGAGGGGGGGTCGGACCCCCCCTCACCTGGATCCCCCCTTTCCGTGCTCCCTCTCCAGCTAGTTTCCTTAAAATCAAGGCACCACAGATGATGATCTCTGAAAACTGCATGTCAAACCAGTCAGTAGCTCTGGAGAATTAAGCTGTTGAAATTCAGTGAAAATTGAAATTCAGTGTGTAACGATCGGTGTAACACAGAGAGGATCTGATTATTGGTGATCTGCAGTATCACCAAAATACAGATATATACCTGATTATTGATGATCTGCAGTATCACCGATAATCAGATATATTACTAACCTCTGGACACCTGAGAGATATGAGTGTTTGGTGCAACAGTAATACTTTGAGAACAATACAAGGAGGACAGGTACAAGGCAGTAAGGAATACTGCTAGAGTATGAGTACCTTTCAGCAGCCTGAGACTCTCCCGCAGGGAGGAGTCATACTGGGAGAGGGAAGGACCAGAGCGTGAGTGACACCAAAGGGAGGATGTCACTGACAGATCTGTGAACTATCTCTTAACTGGGGAGATAGCTCTCAAGGTCGGACAAGCCAGGTCGGCAACACATGGACATACAAAGTACAAAGACAGGAGGCTGATTTGGTAATCCTAAGGCAAGCAGGGTTTGGCAACAGAGAATCAGATATAGCGAAGTACCAAATCAGTGAACAGAAGAGTGGTCAGGAAATCAGAAAGTCATAACAGATAATAAACAATGCCTAGTCTTGGGTGTGAGCTCCGTGATCATCAACACCCTGGAACTAATCTGAAGTATAACAGAATGGTAACACAAGTCCCTAATCTTGGGTGTGAGGTCCTTGATCATCAACACCCTGGAACTAGTCTGAGGGATAACAGAACGATAACGCAAGTCCCTAATCTTGGGTGTGAGGTCCTTGATCATCAACACCCTGGAACTAGTCTGAAGTATAACAGAATGATAACACAGATTCCTAATCTTGGGTGTGAGGTCCTTGATCATCAACACCCTGGAACTAGTCTGAAGTATAACAGAGTAATAACACAGATTCTGACAATAAGGTCTGAGTGCTACCACGTAGTGATCGCAACGGCAAACAACCAGCGAATGACCAGCACCCAGTATTTATAGCCCAGCGCTCTCCAGCGCCTCCCTTAAGTGCTGGACCAATAGGAACTGGTACAATCGTCAGCTGACCGGCTGGGTCAGCTGACTCCCTTCTGGCTGTCATAAAAGTTCTGCCTCTCAGCGCACGCGCGCGTCCTTCTAAACCTGTGTGGACTATCAGTCCCAGCCACACCAGACATGTCTTGCGTATCACCCGCCGCGCTGGACGCGGAACCAGCCTCACCGCTATCAAGGCATGCGACGGTTTCTCCGCGTTCAGCCACACTGGCAGATGTAGGCCTACGCGTGCAAACCACAGCGTTGGATGCGGAATCAGCCGCCTTGTTCTGAGCGCACGCGGCGGCTTTTCCGCGTTTTCTCACACAGTGAAAGTGACTTCAGCCTCAGAGCTTCCCTATTGGTAAGTAAAAGCTACACATTAGATGACCAGCAAGGAGACTGGTGAGGTAGAAGTGGGAAGAACAAGGTAGACTTTTGCAAGAAAACTTAAAAATAGACATAATATCAACTCATTGCAGTTAACTTCTGATTTTGATTTTTTCATTCTATGCTCATTTTAGACTGCCCAGGTTTATGAATGGTGAGTTAGCTTTTACTTATCAGAAATAAGTGAACGTTGGTTTTGTTTCAATTGTTTTTATTGAATAGGAATGCATAAGCAACTTGTAACAGTCAATACTAATTGTAACCCCATGCAGAGAGAGCAAAATGGCTGAGGTAAAATTGACTGAGGATAAAATAAACAATACAAAACAAATAGGAACAGCGCCATTTCACAGATGAACAAATTCAGTAACGCAAAACATAATGAAGAATAGGTAAGGCAGCAATATTACCTATTTTACCAGTCAGGCTCAAAAGTATAATAGGTATGAAAGGCCAGCTACTTTAACATATGCAATCCATGGAAACCAAGTCTTGGTAAACTGATCCATCCAATCTTCAGAAACCACTATCATATGTTCGAAAATCATAACTTGGTGAGTTCTAGCAATAACCTCTAATTGTGTGGCCTTCCATCTAGAGGCCATATAAGTCTTGACAGAGTTTGCTATATGCTGGGACAGCCTGTGTGAAGGATGAAGCAGGAGAAGGGAAGGATCTTTTTTAAAGGACCACTGTCACGAAAATCCTACATGTAAACACATACAAATAAGAAGCCTGTTCCTTCCAGAGTAAAATGAGCCATAAATTACTTTTCTCCTATGTTGCTGTCACTTACAGTAAGAAGTAGAAATCTGACATTACCGACTGGTTTTGGGCTAGTCCATCTCTCCATAGGGAATCCTCAGCATGGCCTTTATTTTTTATAAATACACTCCCTGAAAAAGATTACTAAAAACATGCTGGCCAGCCTCCGTACTCACTGCACACTTTTTTGACAGTTGGACGGAGCAACTGCCATTCACTTAATGCTTTTGTAACTAAAGAAAACCTTGAGAATCCCCCATGAGGAGATGGGCTAGTCCAAAACCTGTCCGTTCTGTCAAATTTTTACTATTTACTGTAAGTGACAGCAACATAGGAGAAAAGTAATTTTTGGCTCATTTTACTCTAGAAGAAACATACTTTTAATGTATATGTGATTACATGCATTTTAAATTTAACAATTTTTCTGGATAGTGGTCCTTTAAGGGTAAAGAAATAAGGCCATTGACCTTGGCCCATGAAGTTTGGTTTAAATAGTGAGATACCAGTGCTGAGTTGGTCAGGAGGAATGTATTGTAACGCTGTCTGCAGTCATTTAGAAGTTGACACCAGGCCTGCCCATTTATTAACAAAAGAACAACCAATTTCTCTAAAAGCTTGTCATCTTTATTTTCTTGTATCAAAAACACGCAGCCCCCCTTGGTAACCCACCCACTCCCCCCTAAAAACCTATCTAGTAAGTGGAGCGCTCCTCATGCATACAACCACTCGCACAAGGACACAATCTCTGGCTCTGGCCTAGAATTGATCCATGATCATATGGGACCTCTGACCGCTATACAGTCATATAGGATAACCTCCATTCATTTAAGCAGCATTCCAGCAACTCCCCTTCACTGTAACAATTGGTAGCCGCTGTAAGGGTAATGTTATATCTCCTTCAAATGTCCAATCCAATCTCAGGCTTGTCTGTACATCCGGGATTCAACACACCTTGTTTAACATGGCACCATCAGTTTTAACTTGGAGCTTTGTGCTGGGCTCTTGTATACATCAACAATGGCATTAAGAGAGCGTCTTAGTAAAAACACATCCACGCTGCACAGCAGCACTCACCGCTTCTTCTACCCCTTTAGGGCAACACTGAGCGTTCCAAACCTTGCGGCTGCGGCGTCCCGCAGCTCACTTTGTCCATGCTCCGTGACTTCCGGGGTACATGCGGACTGTTGTGGGAGTGTTCTGGTCCTTTCTGGCCGGCCAGACGGCGTGCCTTGTCAGAGCGGCGAGCGGTGTCCGGCTAGACGCTCACACTCTGTCGGCTCGGTGACCACGCCTGCATACGCGTTACGCCCACCTCATCACGTGGGCTTCGTCAGTGCAAGATGCTGTTAGTCTCGTCCAGGGGGCGTGCTTTCATTCCTTTTATATCCACCATAGTTACTCCTTCTTACGATATAGCTGTTCCTATTGGATATATGTCACAGTTCATAGCTAACAAATATTTTCTTTCTGTTTTTAACTCTATTCTTCATTAAATTCATTGGTTTTGTCTTATCTTGGGAAGAACCCAAAACCTCTGTATGTATATGTAAAAATATCCAGAGAATCCATTCGCAACTTTCGCCTATTAATATCCACACAATGTTTCATCAGCTCATGCATGCGATCCACTCGCCCTGATCTTATACATATATATATATACATGTGTGCCCCAGCATTTTTACACCCATATGCACATTTTATGCTCCTCTAACGTCAGATTGACAATACACATTCATTGCATTGGCCTCAAAGCACGTTGGCATCACTTCCAGAATATTATTATCCCATGCTTAATCTGGCAAAAAAACAGCCAGATTAAAATCTGTATTTAACCCTCCTGGGTATAATGTCCCCAATGTATAGATCCAACGACTTTCTACCTGATATAAAATTTTTTCATAATCACCTCCCCTTACTAGTCTTACTAGTCTTACTAGTCATATGGGCGACCTTAGCCTTTTGTACATTGGCGGGGGGCGTTGCTTCAGCACTGGCATTCAGGTCAGGGTATTTAAACCCTGACCAATCAAGCGCCTAGTGCTGTTGCAGTGTGTCCAGTGCTGTTGCAGTGTGTCATGCCAGTCCTTTCATGCCAGTCCTGTCAGTCAGTCCTGTAAAGCCAGTCCTATCAGTCAGTCCTGTCACACTAGTCCTGTCAGTCACATTGCTTCTCTTTCTCCTTCCCTTACAGCTAGGTAACCCCTCCTGTTCTTCTCTATTCTGGTGGGGCAGTCCTAGAGGTAATGACCTGGTGGGCAACAGGCAGCAAAGTAGTCCACTGCCCATTAGGAGTGGCAGTCGATCATCGCTTGCTGGATGCGCTGGTGAAAACCTGTGCTCATTTAGACTCCACGCCCTGGGAGTGCCCACATCGATTGAACAGGAGCCTGATAATGGTGGCCGGAGTATGTATTGCATATCCAATAACTATCTTACATAGGCACACATAACTATCTTACATAGCCTCCAGCCCTTGGGCACATAGCCCAAGGGCTGGAGTACCCAGAAGGCAGTGCAAATGCAAGACAAACATAATATGTGAACATACAATGTTTATGCCATGTTCACTACTGTAAGTGCAGAATCAAGATGTAGCACAACAGAACTTGCAACATTTGCAGAAACTGCATTATAATGCAAAACACTGTATAAAACAAATGTGGATTGATCTCAGTCTCCAACAACTATCAATGTTGCCACTGCTTGTGGTGTGGAGTGCTTCCTTGCTGAACTCCACTCTGCCAGCGCTGTTACTATTCTCTCATATATTCCAGCTCCGCCTTCACTGACATTACTGATTTCAGTAATGATGCAATTGAGCTTGTGAAGTGCTTCCAGAACTGTAAGAAGCCCTGACTGGGGTCTCATGTCTCTTAATTGCTGATGAAAGTCCATGCCCCTATAACTAATCAAAAGTATAGACCTATTATAACTGCATATTTTGTTTTCTTTAGATACTATGTCACTGGCGATGCTCGAGGACATGTGAAATTTTATGATCAGCAACTACAGCTGATTAACTGGTACAGCCATCTTGACCTCACCCCTATCCAATCCATTTCCTTCTCAAAATGCCCTCCTGTGCCAGCAAGTGAAAAGACAAGATATCCTCAAGATTGCTCTATAACGGGAGAACAATTTTCTGTGAGGTAATCCCATTATGTGGATTTTCAGTGTCTTGGAACAGTTTTTTTTTCCCATTGCAGAAGTGCTTGGGCTTAAAATGAATTACCATCCAAATCCAGTAAGGCAATCCTGTGAAAACATTATACTGTACAGGCTGCTATCTCATGATTGCTTCATGTATGACTGATATAATTTTTGTTTGATTTTAAATTGCCTGTTTTACATATGCATATATTGGGAGTTAAAAATTACCGGTAAGTTATACTTTGAGCCTTCCTCTTGTTGCCTCATTAAACTGCTCCTATTGGCCAGCTTTTACCATTTCTAGTCATGTGATATTGGTGACAGGATAAGGGTGCTTCAGTTTTCAGTTAACCTAGAACAGATTTTCTTGTGAGCAAAATAATACTGTAGTCCAGGGCCTCATGTGTGAGAATTGTTTGTGCTCGTTGCCCATATCAACCACTCTTATTTGTTTCTTTAGCTGGAAATCATCGATCATCCCTGTACAATCTCAACTGGAAGCAGGACAAACATTTCAAGGGAACCAACTGTCATTCTCACGTACATAGAGGACTGTCATTCTCACGTACATAGAGGAAGGCAAATGCAGGACACAGGTCCACAGACTTTCTCTTCCTCCATGAGAGACTGATAATATAAATTAGAAAACTTACAGATCAAAATGAAAAACAGCAGAAAGTCATTATTATTATTATTATTAATAAGAAACTGGTGGATGGCATCGCCCAAAAATCTAAAACCATTAAAAAGAGTTTATAAAGAAAAGGTAGTTGTTGGCTTACCCCCTCTACAAAAACATAGCAGCCATTACGACTCCATAATTCACATTTGTATAGCACACATACACACACACACACACACACACAAAGGATCTAACAAAGCGTTTCGCTGGCGTTCCCTGCTTCTTCAGGTATTGACCTGAAGACCAATAAAGTGCCAGTTGATAAACATATGTACAATACACTAGTAACTGTTTATAAAATGAGAAGTGCATACAATTTGAAGACAGATCACCCTATTTTGTTATAAAAATGTACATGCATCAGTCTTCATCCCTACCTAAGTTTTAATATATGAAGAAGCACATGAAAATACATAAGTTTTAATAAATGCAGATCCTATGTTTTTTATGTGTGCAGTAAAAACTTGAACTACAAAGTCTTAATGGCTGTTAAGCTTTTGCAGAGGAGGTAAGCCAACAACACCCTATTCTTGTTAAACTTTTTAAAAAAATTTTTTTATATTTTTGGGCATCTCCATCCACCAGTTTCTACTGTGACACCTCTGATGTGAGGTAGTATTTTAGCACATGCCTATTTTAGGGACAGTTCTACGTTTTTCAGGAATGTAACCACAAGGGACCCTTACCACTGGCGCACGGAAGGGGGTGTTCCAGGTGTCTGGAACACCCCCCCTGCACCAAGACCGGAAGTGGCTGCCGTATGTGTGTACGGCTGAGGGTCCGAGGGTCTGACTGGCAGCAGGGGCACCAGAGGCCTCACGCTGCGGGGGGCCTCGCTTGCTGCTGGCGGCGGGGAGCGGGCGTACGGGCACCAGAGCTGCGGGTAGAAGACTTTACACTTACCTTCCTCGATCCTGCCATCTACATCCTGTCCTGGCCGGCGTCTGTCGTTATGGTAACAGTGCCCCCTGTGATGACGTAACCGCATGTCATCACAGGGGGAGCTCTTACCGATGCGACGCTCGCCGGGAGAGGATGAAGATAGAAGCTGCGTGCAGGATGAAGACAGGTAAGTGGAAATTCCTCTCTCCCCGCTCCCCCCGCCTACCTATCTAATCTATACTGGGCATATACCTATCTAACTTATACTGGGGGACATATACCTATCTAATCTATACTGGGGGGCATATACCTATCTAATCTATACTGGGGGGCATATACCTATCTAATCTATACTGGGGGGCATATACCTATCTAAGCTATACTGGAGGGCATATACCTATCTAATCTATACTGGGGGATATACCTATCTAATCTATACTGGGGGGCATATACCTATCTAATCTATACTGGGGGGGAATATACCTATCTAATATATAGTAGAGGCATATACCTATCTAAGATATACTGGGGGGCATATACCTATCTAATCTATACTGGGGGCATATACCTATCTAATCTATACTGGGCATATACTTATCTAATCTATATTGGGGGACATATACCTATCTAATTTATACTGGGGGGCATATACCTATCTAATCTATATTGGGCATATAACCATCTAATCTATACTGGGGGGCATATACCTATCTAATCTATACTGGGGGCATATACCTATCTAATCTATACTGGGCATATACTTATCTAATCTATATTGGGGGACATATACTGTACCTATCTAATCTATACTTGGGGGCATATACCTATCTAATCTATACTGGGGGGCATATACCTATCTAATCTATACTGGGCATATACTTATCTAATCTATACTGGGGGACATATACCTATCTAATTTATACTGCGGACATATACCTATCTAAGCTATACTGGGGGCATATACCTATCTAACCTATACTGGGGCAACTATATGGGCTACCTATACTGGGGGGGGCCTATAGCTGGCTACCTATACTGCGGGCACCTATACCTGTCTCCACGTTGGGGGCGCATTTTATGCCCTCACCCTGGGTGCAATTTAGCCTAGAAACTGCTAGGAATTGGCTCCACCCACACCATGTTTTGGCCACGCCCACACGCCGCTTTCAGGAATCCCCCCCCTTGGAAATCCTGGATTTGCCCCTGCTTACCAACACGAGCAGAGGCGAGGATTCCTCCATAGGCCTTATTGGTGGTTGCAGACTCTTTGCAACCTGAAATTAATATACCTATCATACAGATTTATTGATACGGTGACATATTGCACTATTGGCTCCTGGTTTCTCTTTGTGTTTTTCCAGTCCTGGAATTTCCTGGTCCACCATCTATTACATTATTGTTAAAGAGAACCCGAGGTGTGTTTAAAGAATGTTATCTGCATACAGAGGCTGGATCTGCCTATACAGCCCAGCCTCTGTTGCTATCCCAAACCCCACTAAGGTCCCCCTGCACTCTGCAATCCCTCATAAATCACAGCCGTGCTGTGAGGCTGTGTTAACATCTGTAGTGTCAGTCTCAGCTGCTCCCCTGCCTCCTGCATAGCTCCAGGTCCCTGCCCCCGTCCCTTCCCTCCAATCAGCAGAGAGGGAAGGGATTCAGGCGGGGACTGGACTTCTGCAGGAGGCGGGGAGAGCAGCAGACTAACACTATAGAGATAAACACAGCCAGCTCTGACAAGCTGTTTGTCAGCAGCGTGGCTGTGATTTATGAGGGATTGCAGAGTGCAGGGGGGACCTTAGGGGGGTTTGGGATAGCAACAGAGGCTGGGCTGTATAGGCAGATCCAGCCTCTGTATGCAGATAACATTCTTTGAAGAGGATTGATTTAAAGTATAACTTCAGTCACAGGAGATGGCTAGTATAGTGTAGCTTTCAGTGCGGCCTGACTAAAATCCAGTAGCCAGTAATACAGGCAATTTGTTGTCATCAGATCCTTCTGTTCTTGTCTGGAAGCAGTTTACAATGTGTGTGTTATGCTGTAACACCCTACTTACTGCTTTCATATTTTTTAAAGCATCAGGTCAGAGAAATGCCATCTAGCTTTACCTCAGTGCTGCTTTACCTCCCCTCACCTGTCCAGTGATACTCAACAGCAATGATCAATGCGATGCTAATAATTCCAGCTTGCATAGAGATTCATTTCAGATTGTATGCAGATTGGAATTGGTCAAATGTACTCCCTGCCAATCAAGATTGCCCCAACTCCTAGCAGCATAGAATTTGTGCTATATTTGTATCTCTAATGCTTAAATAGGTGATTTGACACAACGGACTGAATAATGTTGAATGATCATAGCATATATGAATGTCAGTGGAGATGAGAGTGCTCTTATACAGTGTGTTCTTTGTGCTGAGACACTGCCCTAAGAGCTGTATACAATGGCAGAGGCCTAGCAACAAACCATGAAGCCCCATAGCAAATTGCAGTGAGCCACTGACTCTAGACAAAACCTGAGCAATACCTCCTTATACAGTGGATATGAGTGGTACAGCAACGTACACTAACATACAACTTACAACACATAAAGGGCTTGATTCACTAAACCGTGATAGTTTTGTAGCAAATGCCTTGCATTTTATTTATGTGTGTACATAGGTGATGACATTACACAGTACTACTGCCGATTTCACCAGCAGAGAAAACTCAATCTCAGAAGGATACTTATGTATCTTCAGTGCCTGTGTTTCTGCCAAACTAAAATGATACAGTGGTAGCCATATCTATTTGTAGAGTTCCTCTGTACTCAAATGGATGAGACACAATACCAGTTTTCATCTACAGGTTGCACTATGTCTTTTTCTTTCTCCTAGCAACTTCATTGCATCTACGTCAGATGGTTTGGTGCTGCATGTGTTTACAGATGGCACTAAATTAAAAAAAGTGTTGCAGGAACCCAGCGAAGCTGTCCATGCACTTGCCTGTCACCCCTGCAAGACAGAGATTGCTAACGGAAGTTATAACGGAATCCTGAAAGTCTGGAACTATAACGATCACAACTGTTTCATCAGTAGAATATTTGGAAAAGGAAAATCTTTACACTGCCTGACATATGACCCTAAAGGTTACTATTTCTCCATCATAGTGTAATGTGATTTTGCATTTATACAGTACTACCATCTTTCATGGAGCTTTACAGGGAACATAGTTATGTCTCTAGTTATCCCCCAGGGGAGCTTCAGCAGCCTGATGTCTCTACCATAGTCTATTAGATGCATAATGCTTGTTGCCTGAAGAGACTGAGAATGCAATCCCTCAGGCGACTGTTTGGGAGATGCCTGGCTCCAAACTTAGGTGGCTTGACTGGATCCAATTAACTTATCGCTATTTTTTTACAATTTGGGAGAAAACTGAACTGCTAGGAGCAAACATGGTGATAATGTACAAACTCCATGCAGATAGTGCCCTCGGTTAGCTGTGTACATAGTAAAATCAAGAAGCAGATTACACCTCAAAACACTGCACCAATCCAGTAATTTATATAATATGCAAAAACATCTTTATTGAAAAGCCATAAAACATCATTAAAAACAAAACAACATAGAGCTAGTAAGGCTATTAATATCACATAATCATAGTGTAGTATCCATCATGATAATGACAAATGCACCTGTAGGAGCCATAAAGTGCTAATGCTATAAATGCAAAAATAGTGCAATGATGAAAATGGGATCAGAAAATACACCAGTTGCAATAAAGTGCTGCTGAAATGAAATGCAAAGAGAGTGCAATGCAAATAAGATGACCAAGGTGAGACACTTAATACAGTACTAAGTGAATATGACATTTTATAGTACAGGCAAGGAACAATACAGGAGAAGTCACCAAGGTGTATGAGTTTAAAAGGAAGGAAAATGAGGACAACCAGAAGTGACCAGACGAGCGAATCGCGATGGATTGGCAGTGGTCTTCTGACATAGTTCATCTTCTCTCCTGGTAGGGACCTCTTAGGGCTCATTCACATCTAGGCACTTAGTGGGTGATTCCTGCTAATCGCTGAAGCGCTAGCGCTTTTTTAAAGTGCTAGCGCAATATTAAGTACAGTATATGACAGTGATCTTGATTGCCGCCGATCGCGGGTGTTTCGCGATTAGTGATTTATTATATAAATTACTGGATTGGTGCAGTGTTTTGATGTATAATCTGCTTCTTGATTTTACTTTGTTACATAGTTGCTGTTCTGCACAATCCAGTGGATTATTTTGCTGAGTGACTATTTCATAGTTCATGGATGGTACTTGTCCTACCTTTGTTGCTTATGGTAAAGCTGTGTACATACGCTAGATGAAACTTGGTTAAGGCAGCTGATAATGAGCGTTTCTTCCAAGAATCCAACGTGTATGCAGCAGTCCATGGCCGCTCGGGCAGCGATCAGCCTGTCGGATCTCTTCAGCAGAGCGCTGGACAAGAGCATTGTGATCCCTACTCACCTGACTACTGCTTGACAAAACACCTGCACCACTCCACCAGCCATCAGCCCCGTCCTTGCATAGCAACCCCTGCAGGCAAGTGAGGTGTCTGTACAACCTCAGCCTTGCAATGTCTCAGACTGTATTGGGTCCTGATCTCCACCAGGCCACGTATGTGAGTACAAGGTTGCAAGGCAGGAGTGCTGTCTACTATGTCAGCTTACTGCCTGCTATTACCCATGTACTGAACTCCTGAAAGCAAAGTCAATGACCAGCATTTTCCATTGTTTAATATTGGAAAATGATATAGTACAGCTGAAAATGCTTGGAAGAACAACGGGAAATCGAGAGCCCAATACGGTGTAGTATTGTTAAGTTGGTTGTTTTTTAAAAATGTTTTTAGATATACTCACAAACATGGGTTACCCATAGGCAACCACTTCAAGTGCAGGTGGGGAGTATTAGAACCAGACCCCACTCAGGTTTTTAAGATGTTGCTCTCAGTAGATAGGAAACTGGGTAGCACCCCTCCACCGAGGGTGGAATCAAGATTTCAGCAAGGCTTGGTGTACAGTGGCGCCAGAGTAGAATAAAAACGTTTAAAAACCATCTAAAAGAGGTGGATGTTCAGGTGGACTTACCTCCCTCAAAAATATAAAACTCAATTGAGTCACAATATATCAATACAAAAAGTTTATTAAACTCCATTTAGTGCAACATGTTTCGCAGGTGTGGTCCCGCTTCATCAGGCAAACAGGAGTATAACTCAATGGGTCTAAAAGCAGAAGTGATCGTCTCTGTGAACTGTGGACAGAGGCGCTCACTTCTGCATTTAGACCCATTGAATTATACTCCTGTTTGCCTGATGAAGCGGGACCACACCTGTGAAACGCATTGCACTAAGTGGAGTTAAATAAAATTTTTGTATTGATATATTGTGACTCAATTGAGTTTTATATTTTTGAGGGAGGTAAGTCCACCTGAACATCCCCCTCTTTTAGACGGTTTTTAAACGTTTTTATTCTACTCTGGCGCCTCTGTGCACCAAGCCTTGCTAAAGTACAGCTGAAAAGGTTTAGTGCATTAACCTGTAATGTACAGTGTCCCTGTATTTGGGGTTGCATGGGCTGGGTGGGCTGCTTTATTATTGTCCCACTATAAATAAATTGGCCCTAGACTATAGCAGGTACATGGGATAGTGAACCGCTCTGAGGCACAGTGTGCAATGTAAATGTATCAGCACTATATGATTGCATACAATAAATACACAGTTTATCAATGGTCTCGCTTAACAAGTTTAATACTGGAATTGTAGGTTTTTACCTGGCAGCCGGTTTCACAGATGGAAGTGTTCATATACTGGATGCTGTGACTCTGGAAGATGAAACTAAAGAACCTTACAAATATGCCAGAGCATCAGTCATTCATATGTGTTTCTCCCATGATTCACGCTACCTCGCTACAGCTGTAAGTATAACTCGGGTCTCTGTTTACTAAAAAAAAGACAAAGTTATTATTTTGCCAGTTTTTCCATTTTCTTCAAAAAGAGAGCTTCACTACTCTGAAGCTCTTAAAGAGAAACTGTGACCAAGTATTGAACTTCATCCCAATCAGTAGCTGATACCCCCTTTTACATGAGAAATCTATTCCTTTTCCCACAAGAAACTCTGAGGACCATGGTACTCCTGGCAGTTTCCTGCCTGTGAACCTTGCTGCATTGTGGGAAATAATGTTTACAGCTGTTTCCAACTGCAAAAAAGCAAGCAGCAGCTACATCACCTGCCAGCAGTAAAAATGTCACCATGTGATAAATGTCAGAATGTAAATCAGGGATTTAAAAGATTTTACAATGGGCAAACACTGACTAAATCATTTATACATAATTATTGTAAAAGTGAAGCACTTTTTTTTATTACATTATTTTCACTGTAGTTCCTCTTTAAAGTGAACCTTAAGTGTCCCAAAAAAAATGAGTTTTACTCACCTGGGGCTTACCTCAGCCCCCTGCAGCTGATCGGTGCCCACGACGAGTCGCTCTGATGCTCCGGGTCCCGCTGGCGGCCACTTCCGGTTTCGCCGTCAGGACCCGTCAGGCTGGGGAACGCGGCTGATACTACGCGTTCCCAGCCAAAATAGCACCCCTATGCGGCCATATGTCCGCATAGGCACCCGTATGCGGACATATGGCCGCATAGGGGTGCTATTTTGGCTGGGAACGCGTAGTATCAGCCGCGTTCCCCAGCCTGACGGGTCCTGACGGCGAAACCGGAAGTGGCCGCCAGCGGGACCCGGAGCATCAGAGCGACTCGTCGTGGGCACCGATCAGCTGCAGGGGGCTGAGGTAAGCCCCAGGTGAGTAAAACTCATTTTTTTTGGGACACTTAAGGTTCACTTTAACCTCCTGGGGGATACAATTATATCGCCCAGGAGGTGGCGCAGCACTATTTTAAATTTTTTTTTATTTTTTAAATCATGTAGCGAGCCCAGGGCTCGCTACATGATCGCCGCTGTGCAGCGGCATCCCCCCACCCCCTCCGATAGCCTCCGGCATACAAAGCAAACAGGAAATCCCGTTCAGAACGGGATTTCCTGTTTGGCTTCCCCCGTCGCCATGGCGACGATCGGGATGACGTCATCGACGTCAACGACGTCGTGACGTCAGAGGGAGTCTCGATCCACCCCTCAGCGCTGCCTGGCACTGATTGGCCAGGCTGCGCAGGGGGTCTTGGGGGGGGGGGAGCGGCACGGCACGGCGAGTAGCGGCGAATCAGCGCGGAGCGGCGGCGATCGGTATATACACGCAGCTAGCAAAGTGCTAGCTGCGTGCAACAAAAAAAAAATTATGCAAATCGGCCCACCAGGGCCTGAGAAAACCTCTGTGGCGGCTTACCCCGAGCTCAGCTCGGGATTATCCCCCAGAGGGTTAAATGTCCTCGTGGGGGATTCTTAAAGCAGTAGGATCAGCCATACTTGATCTACTTACATAACACATGTATTATACTGTCCACGTTTTGATTTCAGTGAATGTTATATAGTAAATTACGAGAATTCTGTTCCTGGTGGGGGCCATGTCTTTTGCCCATAGTTAAGGCTAACTCGTGATGTCATTTCTGCCCTTTACCTTTTTTTTTTTTGTCTCCTCCAATCGATGAGTCGCCTCAGCCTTGCTTGTAAACACAAGTGAGTAGGGGATTAGGTTTCAGATAAGCAGCTGGCAGGGAAATAAAGGGAAGAGGAGGAATAGATTATAGATAAAAAGAACCCCCAGCATGCAATTCTTTGGCACCGACTACTGAAGGGCCAGTGCTACTTAAGTATGTGATAACTCCAAACCATAACAGCAGAAAAAGTTTTGAAAGTTTTTTGAATGCAGGATTAGCATCTTTATCACTTAATACACTCAGACCAGTTGCTGTTGAAATTTGATTTTTATGGTGACGATACCGCTTGAAGGCTTCCTTTATTTTCAAAAAAGCACAGTACAAAAGCACTGCTAGCTGCTAGAAGAGTGAGCATGCAAGTAGCCATCATCTTTGTTTGTTCTTTGGTACTTGTCAAGAAAACCTTAAGAATCACCCATGAGGTGATGGACATTTCCAAAACCATGTATTTCCAGTCTTACAGTTTGCTTGTTTCCAGACTTGTTACATGATAACTTGGATCTGCTAGCTATGGAGCTATTATATCTTTACTATACCAGTTACAACACTTACCAATCAAACCAGAAGGTGGAGCTCTAAACAAATATCAACATTTCATGTGTACTATATCCTTTTTATTATAATAAATACACGTTTTTCATCTTTATTATAATAAATAAGTCTTTAACCAGTTAAATAACACACAAATGAAAACAAAATACACATTTACTTTTAAAGGGTACCTGAGGTGACACATAGCATGATGAAATAGACCTATTTTTACCACTAGAATGGTCAGTTCACACTATGGAGTGGTACTGAATCCATATTGCACAGATGTTCTGTACTGTTCCTAAATCTGTCATAGAGTCTGGAGGCAATGCAACTAAGAGTCTGGAAAAAACATACTGGTCAGACTATTCCACAGTCGACTACAACTGACAGAACCACAACAAACCTGTGTGAACAGGCCCATAGATAAGCTTGGGCCCTTCCTACATGTCCATTTGTCTGTTGAGGTTGTGCTGTGGCCCACTGCAGTAAAATGCAGAGGAGCAGAAATAGTGTGAATCAAGCCTAAAGGTGGCCACTAATGATGCAATTTGCCAAAGATTGTTCGTTTCCAATGATTCGTATGATCAATTGGAAATTAGTGTTTGGGACCACTAGTGGATGAAAATCTCCAATCCAGTCAGATTAATACAATCAGTTAAATTTTCGTTAATCTGAATTTATTGGGTAGGAGATTTTTATCCATTTCTACAGTTTAATCTCAGAATATGAGACTTCAGGAAGTCCTACTTAGGATTAATTATTTGGATACACTTGTTTATCGCATCAGTTTGTTTTCACTTCAGGTTTAGTTTAAGTCTGCCATTCAAATGGTGTGTAGATCCATCTTTATGAGTATAATAGTGATATTAGTAAGATGTATTGAACAACCTGTTTGATCATGTTTTATACATAGTTTAAAAGAAACGTGATGTCCATATTTCAGGATGAAGAGTGTACAGTCACAGTGTTCCAGCGGACGGAACAAAGTGGATGCAGGTCATGGGATTATTTGGCTAGACATCGTAGTCATTATAAAGCAATACAGAGTTTACTGTTTGGCATTCATCTGGATAGCAATGAGCCCAGACTTCTGTCCCTTGGAAAGGATCGGATGCTGGTTGGTTAATGTATTCTGTATTCTGAAATAGTATACACACAACAGGAAATGTCTAGTAAATATTTGCAGGTATAACATTAAGTCAGTTCTATGCTTTCTTTCTGAATTGTGTGCAGTTTTATGAAGAGTGTGCTTTTGCATTCTGTGAGGTCTTTCCAGTATTGTATATTACAGAAAGGAGACCAGAAATGATAATTTTCCATGCTCCTGGAGGAGGCAGACATTACATGAATATAAGTTGCCCTATAGTTCTTTCTGCCCACAGGGACTGGAACACAATAAATAGTTTGTTTCTGCCGTCACTAGAAAACACTCACAGTGGAAATAAGCAAGTTCAGCAGGCTTTCCACCAGTGAAAGGATACACACAGCGAAGGTGAAAAAAGATGTGACATAATTAGCTGCTCACAGCTCTTGTAAATTATGGATTGTGAGAAACTCAAAATCTGGCTGAATTATCTAGGCAGGAGAACAGAAAATTGGAGCAACAGTGAGAAGTGGCTGGGAACAGCCAATCAGAACTCTTGTTTCATTCAACAGCTGTGTCAAGGATATGCTGCTGTGATCATCTTCTTCAGTTTGGCTGTTTTCTCAGTGCCTATCTATAAATTCCCCAGAGTGGAGAAAAAAATAGTCAAGTATACTTCATGAACAGACATCATCATATCACTTGCGAGTTATAGTTTGTGATGCACACAGCCAACAATGTACTTAATCCATTTTCTAAAACACAAGTCATCCAGTTTTTCTCTTTGGTCACTAGAGAACAATCATGGTTGAGGTAGACAGATTTAGCAGACATTTTCATAATCCACAGTGATCCCCTGATGACTTTGCTCATTTTCCCTTTGACCAAGAAATGACCAGTCTATAATTGTAACGGCAGGTTTATTGTAGCTGTCAGCGCTATTTTCCACTAATTGCATTTGCAATCCGATTGCAATTGCTATTGATTGTAAAACAATAAGCACTCATTTAACTAATGTAAAGTGTGTGAGGATGTGTCCATTAGTGCACTGCTTTTGCAACACAATTTTTCTTAATCGTAATTGTCATTACTGCTACATTTTTAATGTGTTTGAGCTCCTATATGAAGTATATCGCGTTGCTATGCGATTTGTTTGCGATTTGGCAATTCAAAATATTTTCCCACCTGATTCTATTTGAAATCCTCCGAGTAACTGGGTCAAGCGCTGCCAGTTATTTATCTACTATGTTTTTTTTTTTAGCATTAACCTCCTTACCAGTAATCCCGAGTCAGACTCAGGACAAAAATCCTCAGCTCAGAGCAGTAATCCCATGCCTGAGTGAGTTATATGCAGGAGCTGCTGCAGATCTCTCTGTGGTATGTTTTTTTTTCTTGTTTTTGGGGTCTAAAAGCTTGTGAAAAAATGTCACGGCTTTTAGACCCTAAATCTGGAAATAACACCAGGGAGGTTAACAGAAGACGTACATTTCTACCACTTTGTACTGAACCTCTCATCTTTTTATCCAACAGGTGGAATATGATCTTGTGAAGAGCAGTAAAGACAGCCTTCTTATTGAGAGCAGTGACCGCATAAACCAGAGTGCCATTCCACAGTGTTTAGTCTGGTACCCACCGCTGAGTAAAGAAAGCTTTATTCTTGTAGCTAATGATCAGTATAAAATGAAGCTTTACAACGCAACAACCAAGATGTGCAGGTACACAGGAATACCATGTCCCGCCTTTTACCTCTGCTGTTACTCTACAACATTGTTCTCCACCTTACATAAAAGTATACTGTAGTATTTTGGTATTTACAAATCCATACTACAAACATATACCAGAATCTGTTGCAGATATTTTGAAAATGTAATCCATACAAAATGCAGTTTAGTAACAACAACTTATCATGTAAATGAACTTTAATTAAAGAGTACCCGAGCCGGAGCTCAGGTACACAAAATCAGATACTTACCTAAAGAGAGGGAAGCCTCAGGATACTATAGAGGCTTCCCTCTCTATTCTAATGTCCCCCATTACCCCCCTGGAAAATTAGCGGCAAGGCATTGTCATGAATCAGATGGGAGCTGCGCAGCTCCTCTTCCTTATTCATGGGTGCGCAATAGCTGACTGATCTCCCATGCGCAGTAAGCTGGAGCCACAGGCTACTGCACATGAGTGGGCTGGCTCACGGGGCTACAGCACGGCCATTTATAAGGAAGTGGAGCTGTGCGGCCCCTGATCTGATTAGTGACAATGCCTTGTCACTAATTTTCCAGGGGGGCAACGGGGGACATTAGAATATGGAGGGCTGCCAACAAGAGAGTGAAGCCTCAATAAGATGCTTAGGCTTCCCTCTCTGCAGGGTAACATCTTGTTTTGAACCTAAGCTTAGGCTCAAGTTCACTTTTAGGGATAAAATTGATTGATAAAAAAATGTAACCTTTTAATCACCCTGCCAGAGTTATAACAGTGGGCAGGACTGCTATAGCCCTCTTTTCTTGGGCTTCATCCCCAAGACTATTGCAGAGCTGGTGAAGGGAGAATTTTATATTTACCTTATTTGTGATCGGCCCTAAAAGAGAATGTCGGGGGTATAGTGCCACACGTTGGTGGAAGAAGAGAGTCAATCCTGCATCCAGATCAGATAAATATTAACCACCAAGCGGCACAGTACCACTGACATCGTTATTCAGGTCCCGATCTCATGTCATATCATGCAATCAGGACCCCGGGCAGGATATTGGCAGTATAGCGCCGCTCAGTGGCAACAGAGAAAAAGATAATCCAGGAGCAACTTCGCCATTCCAGTTTTCAATAAAACATCCAAAAACTTTAATGCAATTCTTCCAGTAAAAAAGTTACAATGGGTAAAAGACATCAAAAAGCAATACTTATCAACAGTAGGTAGTGAAGGTGGTGCGGAAGAATTGCATTAAAGTTTTTGGATGTTTTATTGAAAACTGGAATGGCGAAGTTGCTCCTGGATTATCTTTTTCTCTGTTGCCACTTATGATCCATAGCTATTTTTCATCCGGATGCTGCACCGCTGTAATATGATGTATTGGGATGTTTAAGGCATAGGTGTGCACTCGCTCTGTTATCTTGAACTGTTTAATAGCGCCGCTCAGTGGTGGAAGAGGAAAGCCGATCCTGTGTCCATATCAGGTAAATATATCCGTATTAGGCTTAGGGAGACTGGGGGGTGAGAAGGGAAAACCTGGTGCCGCATAGCATAAAAAAATGAATTTGTCAGTTAAGGGGTTGATAAAAGTTTGTTAATAGTGTTTTTTTTTATCTAGGATTGTATTGATATAATATTAATAAATTGACCTCAGTATTATATTTTGAACCTTGCAATATAATGTGTGCTTTTATTTAAAAAAAAGGCTATTTATTATAATTCAGTGGGATACATTTCAGAAGTTATGGTAAATAGTATGTTACTTTTTAAATTTTGATGATCATGGATTACATCTTATGAAAACCCCAAAATCAAAATCTCAGACCATTAGACTATTGTGAAAACGTTCAATATTCTAGGCTCAAAGTGTCAGACTCTAATCAGCTAATTAATCCAAAAGACCTGCAAAGCGTTCCTATTTCATACATTAATTTCACCTTTTAAAGGGATACTGAGCAGGTTTTAAAAACACAGTTGGTACTTAACAGGGGCTTCCTCCAGCCCACCATAGGCTGTGAGGTCCCCCGACGTCCTCCTGGCTCCTCTCTAGTTCCGCAGGCGGCTCCATTCTTCTGCGACTTCGGCCTGAAGTTGCCAGAACGAGCCCCTACCTGGCATGCTACTCGTCATTATGCCGCCCGCTACCCGTCATCACGCCGGCAGGCTTGAAAGTCCTGCGCATGCATGGTTCTCTAACTCTGAACCGTGCATGTGAATTACTGAAATAAATGAACTTTTGCAAGATATTTTTCGAGTTTCACCTGTAATTACAATACATGAATAGAGCCGAGTGGATACATGGCTTCTAAATTCTTTTAAATCCTTGTTTGATCATGAAATAATGATGAGATATTGAATAAAATTGTTTGTATAATTTTTTCCATCACTTCTTCAATTATGGAGTAGTGCTATTCATTATTGGCAGCTGTTTTGTTTTTTTTCTTCCCTCAATTGATTTTTTTTGCCCTAAGCACTCCCCTGTTTGACTGAGTGTGCAGAGTGTTCCTTGTGTATACAAGCAGTTACAGGTAAAAATAATAATGTAATGGAGTAGAGACTGGCTATGATAAAACCATCTCTGCTTTCTTGCTGAATAGGGAAAGCTAGAGGGAAATCCCTAATAGCAAAGTCATTTTGTTTACCCCCATCACTTGTGAGTCTGATAACTTCTCTGGGTTTATTTTTAACATAATTAACTTGCGTACAAGGCTATTAACTTGTGAATTGTACTATCACGCAAACATTTTTGAAACTCTGCTGAAATCCTGCCATTGTGGTTTCAGGGCAAATAAAACAGAGTTTACATGTTTTTTCACAGATATACTCTATTTGTTTTATGCAATGGGGAATAAGAGCAGACGTAGAAACATCTGGGAAACTGTCCATATACATTAAAATCAGTCATAAACATAGAAAGGTATGCCAGATATTTTTGTATTATAGTATGTGGTAGATTCTTTGCATTACATATAAGAGAGGTTGTTATATAAAACATTTAACTATTCCCCAGTTTCACAATAAAAGAAAATAAGACTAGGATATTGAAGTGAAGGGGTCCAGATTGCTTAACACAAATCTGTTCATGTTCTTGTTGCAGAAAGACGCTGTTAAGTCCAACATTTGGATCTCCTGTAAGAAAAATGGAAGTCTTGCCTTCCAATCAGTATCCAAGCAAAGGCTACCTGGCTTATATTACAGATGATAAGGTAATAACAAATCAACCAATGGTGGTAATGATCTTGTCTCGCTTCTTCTTCTAAAACAGGATGTAGATGTCAAACATTATCACATGACCACAATAAATCACCTGATCAAATCAATGATTTGCTCATCCATGAATTCTCCTCAAGGATAGTAAACTCATAATAAATGAATCATATCTACAAGTTTAAATTACACATTCTTCCAGTGAATGTTTTTTTACCCTGAATATATATATATGTATGTATGTATGTATGTATGTATGTATATATATATATATATATATATATATACATTTTTTTCAAACCAACACATTAAATATAAACAAAAAAAATGAGCACTAATTCCTGTTTTTAGAATTTTTTTTTTTGTGAGAGTGGAAACACTCTAAGATGGTGAGTTGATGTTAGATTATGTGAATTCTTTACTTGGCCTACAATGATCTTGGTTTTGCAGTAGTTGTAGTATTATTTTTCCACCAAAAATGATAAAGTTTTGGCCATATACACAAACTATTATGACTACATACTATGTAAATCACTGTATAAGATGTATGTGCTATATAAATACTAATAATAATATTGCTTCTGTTACTCCTTCTCTACAACTACTCAAAAATATATGTAAAAGTGGAGCTAAACCTATCAGATCAAGACACACTCCAAGCAGTTTTTATGTCATTAGAGCAGACTTTAAAAAAAATCTACTTGCATATTTTTCTACAAAAATTGTCCACACAGTACTCTATTATATCCTGTATAGCTTTATATTAAACTAAACTTCTGATAAAAAGGAAGAACAGGACTGCAGACATTATAAATAACAGCTACAAACAGGTACCAATGGGAATTAATAACTATATAAAGATATCAGTGAGAATTTTCATAGGCCAAGTTATTAATGGGTACAAGGGCTGATTTGCTAAGGTAGGTACAAACGTCCTGATTTATTTCAAATGCTAGGTTTTATTAGTCTCTATTTATTGAGCTCTCGTAGTAAAACATGGTGATATCAATAACACTGAAATTTCTTTAACTGCCGGTATTTCACGCGACCCCAATGGTGGCATAATGCATGCAAATGTGCCTACCCCCTCGCGACAACCGTGGGTGTACTCTGATCATTAATGCAAAATTATTGTTTTAAATGTCTGTTTTGCACTGAAAAGTGCAAAAACAGAAGGTTTTAAAATTTCCATGATGATGTAATGATGTACGTTTTATATATTTGTCAGTGAGTCACATTGAAATGTACTCCTATTACTTCGCATTGTAAATATGATACATTGTTTTGATGTTCCCCATTTTAGTCCATTATACAGGTAAGAGTGGCAATAGCCTGTTTTAAGCAATAACTATGATTAGTACCAACAAACTGCAAAGTGACCAGTGTCTCCATCATATAGGTTGGTCTGCAGATTCTGCCAGTTGATGGAAACCCACACAAGTCAATTGCTCTCATCTGTCATCCGAATGGAGTGGCTAATGTTGCCTGCTCAAGTGATGGTCAGTATGTGTTCACTGCTGGAGGAAACGACTGCACAGTCATAATGTGGAAAACAAACTTTCAGTAAGTATTTCTTATAGTACTGTGCACTCAAATGATAAATATTTGGTGTTAAATGGTCTGAAATTAGTATATAATGTTGTCAAAGAACTATATAAAAAAAATAGCACTGAAATAAGTGTGTTTGCAATTTTCCCATAAGATTTAAGGAACAAAATAGTAGTGCAAGATACATATAATTAACACCTATAGTAATATATTAACTGACACTCCCATCACTCTGGGTCAGTGTGGGCTATTGGATGCTACAAGTACGGGAGTGCCAAGTGTAGTGTCTGCTTTAACAGTAAAGGTGCCCATACACTCGTCAGATTGGCAGCAGATAGATAAGAAATGCATCTGATGATCTATCTGATGCGTTTTTAGAACATTTTTTACCAGGATAGAATTCCAATAGATTTCAGTTTGAAATCTATTGAAATTCGATCTGATGGCATTTTTTTGCCATCAGATTTCCATTAAGGCCAATGCAAACTGATAAGCAATCTCATCAGATCGACCTAAATTTTCAACCCTGCAAGTTCCATCCATCGAAATCGATCGAAATCGGCCGTCGATCGGTCGATTGGCCAACCGATTTGCAATCGATCGATCGATCGGTCGGCCAGAAAATCGGCTGAGTGTATGGGCTGCTTAAGAGCGGATTGTTCAGAAACAGCCTTATCAGTCTGCAGATAGACTGTACACACGCTCTACTATCACTGGAACGCCCGCCCAGCAGGAGGGTCTGACGGGCCCGTCGTTCTCTTTAGTAGTTGCGTGTGTATGCACCTTAAGGCTATGTTTAGTTTGGAGGCAGATCAGATTTACAACTATAAGGTATTATGGTGAAATGGAAACAGCACATGATGTTAAAAAACTTTATATATTTTTTATCTAGGTAAAGATGTCAGCGCTATATGGCTACATAATACTATTAATAATAATATACAAAATGTGCTTTGTTCTAACATATATTTGATCTACCCTGTTTTGTAACAGGTCATTCCTATTGATGTGTTGCATGTTGTGTATATGTGTACAGTGTAATACCGGTCAGATTAAATTGCAAGAACTGAAGCCTCTCTTTAGCTTAATAGTGATTGTTGGGGATGTTTGGAATTACCAAATTCTGACATCAACAAAATTGCATCAGTATAATGCAGTGAAATCCATCTACATCCGAATTCTAGGTTTTTACATTCAGGTACTGTATAGGATGCCACCCTGTCTGCTATGGAGGTTGGCGCACCTGTGGAAGCATGTCCCAAATTAAATTTGCAAGTCAAATCAAGGGGAACATGTGGTGGTGCGGCTGTGCATGGCTGGGGGCTTATTCCAGAGGATATAGTGTGGGAGACTTATTTTGAGGATATGGTGTGTGATCATTAACCCCTTACACTGTCAGCTATTTTTTTTAAAGCTACATGCCAGTGCTAGCTATGTTTGTATTGTGTTTAGTATATGTAGATTTGGGCAAGACATTTAATAAAGTCCACATTAATCAGTAGGATTGTCATTGAGGTGCAAATAAATTTGTGATGATTGAGAATTATGCTAATTATTATGAAGAATCTACTGTAAAATATGGTAATGAAAGCATTTCATTGGTCCATTTTCAAGCTGCAACAATTTGCTGTAACATTTGCATGATTCTGCATCAACTTAGAATTATTTGCATATTTCAAGTAAAGTAGAACATTGGCATTGAGCTGACTTTTAGACGTCCATATCACAGCAATATGAGGAATCAAAAATGCCTATAGACCCAGGGTAGAGGGAAGAGGAAAACATCAAGAGTACCGGACATAGCACTAATTTCCATGATGGCAGGAAGGAAAACATCTATAACAAGCGGATCTATGAAACAACACCTTCAATGTGGGATTCCTGCGAAGACCTGAAACACCTTATGTCCCTCCAGCACCTGGACGCATCTATTAATTAAGAGAAAGGCACAAAGAAATTCTTCTCCTGCTGGAAACCTTTTTGAGTGATGAGAAGGGGTTTAATTAAGCAAGTTAGTTAGGAATAGAGAGCTGGGGCGAGCGAAGGGGGAGAGGGTTCCATGCGACTTTTGGTTGTACAATTGACAATTCAAGCCAAAATATATGCATGCAAAAACACAGAACACGTATAGATGTACACGGCAGTCTAAGTGTTAATAAAAGTCATTAAATTATGTAAATAATATTTTGTTCAGAATGTAAACTTCAGACTGCCTTTTATTCACAAACATAAAATGAAAAGATGGAGAAACTGAAGGTCCAGCTTCAGTCCTTCTCAGATTTTCTTACTCATGTAGATTTTTTTTCCCTATAAGATATTTTTCCAGTTTGGGAACAAATGATAGTCTGAAGAGAGGTGGGAGATCTTAAAAACAAAAGTTCAATAGATAAAAGCATATACATTTATAGATGTTATTTACATAGGCCGATTCTGTTTGGTTTGCAGGGCTTTGGAGGCTGTGGCTTCCCTTGGGGGAGAAGGTTTGGTACCTTTCTATGGAATGCTGCCAGATGGAAAAGATGGAGCATTATTCAAGGTTAGTGTTAAGCCATGGAGGGATGTTATGAAGCATTGGTGCCTGCCAGGATCTGGGCTTGATCCCTCAGAAGACAGTTAGAGGGCCAAAGTGCCTTACAGATGCATTGCTGGGCAATAACCTTATGACTTATTCTGTTGCTGTTGAGGGAGGGGGGACACTGCGCAGTACACAAAAGAGGGGAACAGTGCGCTGAGCTGGCTCTGGTTCTTTCAGCATCACATCGGGGCAGTTGTATACAGGATTTGATTCTTAGCAGGGATGGGTCAAACTGGCCTCCTTGGCCGAGAACATCTGTACCGGCCTTAAAGACTAAAAATCAACTCAGCAGCACTGAAAAGGCCTGGTGTTTCTTTAACAGTTTCACAGCATCAGAACATGTTTCTCTTATACAAGCCTCATTTTTAGCTGCACAGAAGAAAACTGCCCGGGCTTTTTTCCCCTGATGCTGTGCAAAGCATGATGAGATTTCTGATGCTGTTGTTATCTTTCTGCTGTTTTGGTGCAATTTTTTTTTTCTTACATTTTGAATTTGACATTTGAAGCCTAGCTCGTGCAGCTGGGAGGGGTAATCAGGACACAGGACAGTTGGAACTGTGTCTCCTGCTCCTTGTCACCTCCTTTCAACCAAAAAGATGTCTGTCCCCATGACAAAGATGGAAGCCCCCATGAATCACAAACATTTGCCTGTTCTTTTAAAACAGGGTGGGTAAGAGAGTATATAACCTATCTATTCTAATTAACATAACTAATGTAACATGATGACAGTATGTTTGTTTAGACTGAAGTTCCCCTTTAAGTTGGACGTAACCACGTCAGTCAATCCAGACATGCTATTACTTACACTTGCTTTCAAATAGGAAAGTGGCTCTCACCAACCTTTACAAGAAAAAATAGTGACCAACAGCTGTGAAAGATCACTTTAATTTAATCATGTGGGGAACAAAACCGCCTATTTTGTACAAGGTGACCGTTCAATAAATCAGTGAGACAGCTATGCACCTGCTTTTAAAGTGGAATCATCTACTTTGTACTATTCTACCACTACAACATTTCTGGAAAAGTGCAGTGCATAGTTAGCGTTTTCTTAGTTTGTGAGTAGTGAATTTAGTCTCAGAACTACTCACTTCCTAATTGTGAATAAACAGGTCATAAAAACACTTGTAACTGCTTTGATACATCTGCCCCAGTGGCAAGTGTCTGTATGGTCCCTTAGTTCTACTGAGGTTCCTTATATACGGTAAGTAAAAATGATCTATTATATAGTAACATCCCATGCTGGGGCTATGGAAATGATACCCTTTTAAAGCTAGTTTGTATGAGGCTGAAGCCTGACCACATATTACAGTGACTTTATGCAAGGTCAATGCCTGGACTCATGGAATACCCAGAAAGCTCATGGTTACCCTGAACCACTAGGAACATATTAGCGGCTTAAAGAGATCAAAAGCCCTCCTACTGAAAGAGCAATGCTAAATATACATTTACCGTCTTAAAATAGGAGGTATTTGCAGTAAATCAGCTGCAAGTAAGCAAGCAAGATCTCCCATAATGCATCACTGCTGAATATGCACATTATCTCTTTACACCCCTAAAAGCTAGACACACGTCCAGAACCGCTGAGGTTTAGTGAGCCTACAGCTGATACATTTCGAGCCACGCCTATTCTGGACTCATGGCACCATTTTTAGAAAACCCTGTGCAAGTTTTCTGGATCACTTATGATATTCCCACTTCTCCCCGGGAAAGGGAATGACTATGGAATTGGCATAAGCAACAAGTCATTGCTGTATGACTGATATGGTATGGCTGTATGACAATTATCCATATGAACAGCAAATTATTAGTTGTGTCTTGGTTGTGTCTGCAATGTTCTTTATTAAAATAAATGAGGTGTTATTTGCAATAGCTGTTATATACGGTATGTAATACTAAAATTTGAAATACTAATATTAGCAATACTATAAATAAAACCTGCAGGAGATGAGCCCTGAAGTCTTATATGTCACCCTGATTAAAAGATATTTTATAGCAACATCTCAGAATGTTGAATTAATGGCTGCCTCTGCATGCTCAAAGAGGCACTGTCATGACAATTCAAGTAGTAGAATGCGGTAAATTATTCAGGACAGCCACTACAGTAATCATCAGAGACACTTCCTATATCTATATATTGCTGTATGATGGTATTTACCACCGCCTTCCCAGTGATGATTAGCCTGGGCTGATTAGGTTTTCAGAATTCTTGTATCCCCCCCCCCCCCCCAAAAAAAAAAACATAGACTGGGTTCGGAACTCTCAGTAACCCAAAATTCCCCAGAGATCACCTGACAGGACTAAGGATATCACCACCTGTGGTAAATTTCTAAATCAGGGTGAGGAAGAATTTTACAAAGGCAAACACTGACTAACCAAGTTATAAATGAGTGTAAAAAATAAGCTAAGTTATTACATTATTTTCATTACAGTTCCTCTTTAAAATGTGTTTTGTTTCTGTCTAGGAGCTGGAAGATTACTTTTACTATGCGCAACTGCGTAACCAGGGTATTGATACAATGGAGACCAGGCAGGTTTCAACGCATATTCCCTTGAAAGAAGTTCCTTTCATCATGCGAGCGCTGGGATATTATCCAACAGAGCAAGAGGTATTTAAATAAGCTTTGTATCTGTGTATCTTTCCAGTGTACTTATTGTGAACAGATACTTGTAGTCAAAAGCATTCTAAATAGAAAAGGATATCACATTTTAACTAGATAATTCCTGGCAAATGACTCAAGCTATATGTCGCTCTCAGATACATTCCATACAGCTCGCAATGGCCTTTTAGCAGTTGTTCAGTGTTTGATTTTTTATTAACCCCTACCTCCATTATTTGCTTACTATCAGCACAAACCATTCATAACTTAACTACACAGGTTTGGGACATAGGAGGAAATCGTATTAATAACGGTTTTAATTGAGCTGAAGAAAAAATAATGGCTACCTGTAGATCATACATGTCAAACTCCGGCTCGTGGGCCAAATTTGGCCCTAGGAGCCAGCAGATTTGGCCCTCAAGTGATTTCCCCACTTTGCATTATGTTTGGCCCACTCTAGACACCAAAATAAACTGTATTGGAGGGTACGCCGTAGATCACCAGGGAAGCCATATAAGGAGGATGAATGGATGAAAGCACTAGACACCAGGGAACTGTGTATGAGTGGGAAGGGAGCCACTAAACACCAGGAAACTGTATAAGGGAGAGAGGACCACTACACATCAGGGAATTGTAAAGGGGATAGAGTGGGGGCTATTAGACACCAGGGAACTTTATAAGGGAGAGGGGTGGCCCCTAGAAATTGAGGTCGTCCCGCTACCTGGTCCCAAAGCTGAATTTCCTACCACTTTGAATTTGAGTTTGACACCCATGCTGTAGATGGAGATCTCTGTATACTGTAATGTCATAGGAAGTATTATACATGTTTTCAATGTATATACATACATATACATATGTATGTATGTATGTATGTATGTATATACATATGTATTTACATACATATACATTTAGTTACAGCTACATATTTTACAGCTAGACTCTTTACAGAGATCGTGTCCTTCCATTTGTGGAGGTGCTTGTTATAGCGGGGGGGGGGGATGATGGCATAGTGGGTAGCACTCCTGCCTTACAGGTCTGTCTATATATGTTATAAGTTAGCTATTGCTGCAGCAAATATTACAGGAGTTTAGAGTCATTATTCTTATGTTCATATGGTTCTGCATTGTGTACTAATTTGCTATTGGCACATTTCACTATATTTCTTGTGATTGGATGTCTCAGTGATCATGAAGTAGATGCATTGATTGTCTTCTAATTCTGCTTAACGGATTTTGCTGTCATTCAGTGAACAAGAAAAGTGTTATTATTCTGAGCCCAAAGGACATATCTGAGCTGTATGAAAATAAAAAAATACACTTACCTGGGGCTTCCTCCAGTCACTGCCGTCCTGTGCCCTCGCCGCAGCTCCACGCACCGGAGCAGTATTCGGCTGCCTAATGCCTAGTACACACCATACAATTTTCTGTAATGCTAGGAATACACGGCTCGATTTTGAGCCATTCAGATGGCTCGATTGATAATTTCCGACATGTCCGATCTCCCGCCCGATCGATTCCGGCTCGATTTTGCATAGGGAACAATAGGAAAAGATAAGAAAAACGAATGGAAGATAAGAAAATCACCCGCATAATCAAGCGCGGAAAACGATCAGGTGCGAAATCGAGCGGCAAAATCGACCCGTGTATTCCCAGCATAAGATTTACCTGCCAGATAGATCATTTCCAACATGTTGGAAATTTTCTATCTAACCATCTATCTGCCTAGCAATTAGGCATTATTCTACTCAGCAGGAGATAACCAGAAGGCAATGCACCAGAGATAATGACCAGTCTCTACCAGTACTTTACAGAAAATAATCTACCGTAATTACAGAAAATCTAACAGAAAAATCTAACAGAAAATTGTATGGTGTGTACTAGGCATTAGTGTTTGAATCACACCAGAAATAGGCATGCAGCTAAACCTGTCAGATTTGTAATAAGGTCAGAAACACCTGATCTGCAAATGCTTGTTCAGGGTCTATGGCTAAAATTATTAGAGATAGTGGATCAGCATGATAGCCAGGCAACTGGTATTGTTTAAAAGGAAACAAAAAACATGGCAGCCTCCATATATCCCTCATTTCAGCTGTCCTTTAAGTGGTTATAACACAGCTCTACATGGAACATATTTTTCAGAATTAGATTAGGGAAGGTTTAGAACAGAGGTGCCCATTAGGTAGATCACAATCTACCGGTAGATCACAAGGACTTCATGGTAGATCCCGACCACACTACATTTTCCATTCTGCATATGCAGTTGTGCTCCTAAAATTGTACATAGGTAGATCATTTTGACTTGCTAACTTTTAAAGTAGCTCACAAGCCGAAACAAAAGTGTGGGCACCTCTGAGTTAGAACAACTGTAAGAGCTAATTTACGTGAATGGTTTTAACTAGATGGTTCTGCCTCCAATCTGCCAGAGAATGAGCGGTATCCACTGGTTGTGTAGTGCTTGTGAATAGCACTGTTTATAACCACAAGTGCTAGTGCAGTTACTGCCCTGTAGAAAACTGCTGCCTGTTATGTCTACCAGGAAGCCACTACCCACTCAGTTGTATAAGCAGAGTGTAGATGTCATGCCAACACCCATGCCAAATACTTGAAGCCACCTGCAAATGCTCAGCAGATCCAGGAGATGGCAAACTTTGAATGCATTGCTGTCAGCTGCCCATGTGAAAGAACTTTAAATCCCTTAATGCTTTCTTTGTCCCTTTTGGAAACAATTCCTCTTATTTCCCATTTCATACAACAACAGTAAGACCAAAAGTGAGAGAAATTTCTCCAACAGAAACAGTGACATAAATCAACACCTCACAGACATTCCAACCCTTCCCTGCAACAGCAGCAAAATGAAATATCTTTTTTTACTCTGCATCTCCCCAGTGTGGGGTTTGTTCCTCACTGCATGTTCTTTGTGACACCTGTGAGAGAAACAGGATGTGAGTAAAATTCTTACCCCCAACCCCAGACAGGAATAAAACCTGCCATTATCTACATGAAACAGTTTGGCAATGCCTTCCTGACCATATCAGGCTGCTTTCAAAGCAGTTGTTTGTAAGATGCAGAAAGAAAGAGATTCTTAACAAAACATTGTCGTCTTCTATGTTTAGGTGGAGAATATGTTAAACGAGATTAAATTTAGCGAGTATGTGAACACAGGTGAGCAAGTCACTCATATAAACCTGGGCGAATTCATAAGACTCTACATAAATCACAGACCTGCATTCGGATTATGCTTGGATGAGCTGCAACAGGCTTTTCAAGTTCTTGGCTTAACTAATGAGAAAGGTGAACTGGTTGTCAACAGAGGAGATTTACTGCAACTTCTGCAGACAAGAGGTGAGTAAATGTATTCACAACAAACTATTCATGTAGAAAAATAATAGCAATCATATTGAATGTGGTTTAGGGCTGGGACCCAATAGACCCGCTTTGGCAGCGCTTACCGATCGCCAGTGGTTGGCAAAGCGCTTTGCCAGTGGAACCTGATAGGGGTGGCACCACTAGTGCTGCTTGCAACAGTTCGGTAGCAATCCTGTAGCAATCGCATCTGTGGCTACAGTAGCCAAATTGCGATTGCTACAGGAAATCACGACACTTCCACAATTATGCAAAGCGCCCATAGTGAGTGCCAGCCCTAACAGTGGTGTTTGTACACTGGCACACATATTTAAAGGGAAACTGTAGTGTACTCAATGCAAACTATATAGGTACTCACTGCAAACCATACAGTAGGTATTTGAAAGGCAAACTGTACTTGTTTTCAGACAGTTTTATTTACAAGAAATATGCTTTAACATTTTACATTGTTTATAGATGGATACCTAATCTCACTAATATTATAAATGCGAAAGTTTGGATGTTTGTTACTCAGTCACACAACAAAGGCTGAATGGATTTGAATGACTTTTGGCACACACATAGTACATTACCTGGAATAACATATAAGATACTTTTTATCCCCATAACCAAAAAGTTGACGGAGACAAATATAATTTCACTGGGAAAATGTAAACTGCAGCCATTCTTACACTGTTAATGGCAGGGTTCTCAAACATTGCACAGTTGGTCACTGGGTGACTGCGATTCATATTCAGAAAAGTGGGTGGAGATTTTGAAGGGTAATATTTAATTGCTGCCATTCTTGCACTGTTAATGGCACAAGCCTTAAACCTGGTACAGTTGGTCACTGGGTGACTGGGGTTCAAATTCAGAGAAGTGGTGGAGCCACAAACAGCCAATCAGATTTGTTTCATTTCAATGCAAATTATTGATGCCAAAGACTGCAGAGCTCACAAACTTGTTCATTGAGTAAGTATGTTGAGGTTAGAAAAAGTGGGCGCAGCCAACACCAGCCAAATACATACCCAGGCAACGCCGGGTCATCAGTGGGCAGAGACAATTACAAATTTCACTGGGAAATTGTAAACTGCAGCCATTCTTACACTTTTTATGGTAGGGTTCTCAAACTTTACACAGTTGGTCACTGGGTGACTGAGGTTTAAATTCAGAAAAGGAGGTGGAGACACAGCCAATTTGATTTGTTTCATTTCAATGCAAATTACGATGCCAAAGATTGCAAAGCTTACAAACTAGGTGATTGAGTAATTGTGTGTTAGGGTTAGAAAAAGAGGGCAGAGCCAACACCAGCCAAATACATACCAATGCCAGGCCATCAGCTAGTATTCTATAATTGTATGACTTTGTTTTGAATAAATACCCCTTAAAGCACAGTTCAGGGAGAAAAATGTGGATGGTTACTCTCCTGGGATTGTTCCAGCCACCACATTCTACTCCCCCCCCCCCCCCCCCCCCACACACACACACATTCTTTGAGGTCCTACGGTGTCCTCCAGCTCCCCTCCATTTTGCTGCTGTCAACCCAATTAAAGTGCACCCGAAGTGAAAATGAGGGAAAAATAATTCAGAGGCTGTACCCCTCCCCCCCCCCCTTCCCCCGGCTTCCAGTACTGGAGCTCAAAAAAAATTGGAGAAGCCAACTTTTTGGTTTTAGAAATTCACAGGTTTACTTTAAAATCTCCTACCTGGCTGGGCCATGATCGGTAGAGTTCTGCACATGTGCGGTTCGTAAAGATTTGTTAGTGTAAAGTCTTCACATCTGAACCAGCTAAATAGATAGAGAAGTAATCACTCTAGAGGCATCTTAGGGGTGAGTTACCCCAGCAATGCGCATGGTACTAGTACAGTTACAGGTGGTACTCCCCTGGCGTTAGGAACCATAAAATTGCCGTGTGCTGTATGTGGATGACAAATTTATTGGCCTTTTGTGCATCAGGCCCTATGTTTGCTGCTGTCTGCTGTTTTGCAGCACTTTTTATGAAAGTGGGATGTCCCTTTAACTTTTTTGATCCAGAACCTAAAACTAAGAACCAAAGTCTTTTTTTGTTTTGTTTGTTTTTACAGTATCCATCTTTGAGACAGTTTAAGAATGTAAAATAGAGTTTTTACAGTAATAACATTAAAGAGATAGATGTTTGGTCTCACATTCATATTAGGCAAAAATAGAACTTACTACATATTATCTGAGAGATGTAACGATCGGTGTCAGCACGCAGAGAGAATCTGATTATTGGTGATCTGCAGTATCACCAAGAATGCAGATATATACCTGATTATTGATGATCTGCAGAATCACCGATAATACAGATATATTGCTAACCTCTGGACACCTGGATAATGTGAGTGTTTGGTGTAACGGTAGTACTTTGAGTATAGCACAGGAAATTAGAGATAGTATGGGCAATACTGCTCTAGAGATAAGGAACCCTTCCAGTAGCCTGAGACTCCCCAAGGGGCGGGGTCAGGCTGGAAGAAGGAAGGTCCAGAGAGTGAGTGACAATCAAGATAAATGTCACTGAGTGATCTGGAGACTATCTCTTAATAGTAGAGATAGCTCTCGAGGTCGGGCAAACCAGGTCGGCAACACACGGTCTGATAAGGTACATAGACAGAAGGCTGATTCGGTATCCAAGGCAAGCAGGGTTTGGCAACAGAGTATCAGATGTGCGAGGTACCGAATCGGAGATCAGAGGAGTAGTCAGGAAAACAATAAGTCATAACAGATATCAAACAATGCCTAGTCTGGGTGTGAGGTCCTTGGTCTCTACACCCTGGAACTAGTCTAATGTATAACAGAATGGTAACACAAGTTCCCTATTCTGGGTGTGAGGTCCGTGGTCTCTACACCCTGGAACTAGTCTGATGTATAACAGATTGATAACACAAGTTCCCTAGTCTGGGTGTGAGGTCCGTGGTCTCTACACCCTGGAACTGGTCTAAGCATAAACAGATTGATAACACAGGTTCCCTAGTCTGGGTGTGAGGTCCGTGGTCTCTACACCCTGGAACTGGTCTAAGCATAAACAGAATACAATACAAGTAATCTGGCTCAGTGTGAATTCCCAGGTCCACCTGGTTCAAACACACTGCAGGATCTGACTAAGGTCTGAGTGCTTCCACGTAGTGTTCGCAACGACAGACAACTTGTGACTGGCCAGCAGCAACTATATATAGTGTAGCGCTCTCTGGCACCACCTCTAAGTGATGGACCAATAGAAACTTGCTCTGGCATCAGCTGACCAGCCTGGTCAGCTGGTCCCCTTTTGGCCGTCATAAAAGTTCTGCCTCTCAGCGCGCGCGTGCGTATTCCTAAACCTGTGTGAACTAACAGACTCAGCCACACCAGACGCACGCTGCTGCGTGCAAACCGCCGCGCTGGACGCGGAACCAGCCACCTCGCTGTCAGTACATGCGGCGGCTTTTCCGCGTTCTGCCATGTTACCAGACGCACGCCTCCACGTGCAAACCGCTGCATTGGACACGGAATCAGCCACCTTGCTGTCAGAACGTGCGGCGGCTTTTCCGCGTTTTCTCACACAACACCTACCCGGCGTTCCAGGATGTAAGTTATGGAACTCACTTTTCAAGTCCTCTGCGTGCATGCGACAGTCTGGCACCCAAGTTCTTTCCTCTATGCCATACCCCTTCCAGTGGACTAAATACTGCACGGAGTTCTGCACAAGCCGTGAGTCTAAGATCTTCTCAACTTCATACTCGGGTTGGTCACCTACCAACACGGGGGGGGGGGGGGGGAGTGGAATCCACGTGCACTGCCGGCTTGAGTAAGGACACATGGAATGATCTCACACCTCGCATGCTGGCAGGGAGATCAATGACATAAGTGACATTATTGATTTTCCTGGTCACTGGAAAAGGACCTACAAATCTGGGACCTAACTTGGGCGACAGCTGCTTCAGAGCCAAATGTCGTGTGGACACCCAGACCAAGTCTCCTGGACGGAATTCCCACTCTACGGAACGTCTCTTGTCAGCCTGTTTTTTCTGACTCTGAAAAGCCTTCCCCAGGTTCTTCCTGACTATTCCCCAAATTTGTTTCAATGACTTTTGCCAATCCTCCAGGGCTGGAAACGGAGTAGAAGCCACTGGTAATGGAGTGAACTTAGGTAACCTTCCTGTCACCACCTGAAATGGGGAAAATCCTGAGGAAGAGCTTTTCAGATTGTTGTATGCAAATTCTGCAAACGGCAAGAATTTGACCCAGTTGGTTTGTGCATCCGCAACATAACACCTCAGAAACTGTTCTAGAGACTGATTGGTTCTCTCGGTCTGGCCATCGGTCTGTGGGTGGTAGCCTGATCAAAAAAGGAAGCTCCATGTCTAACTGATGGCAGAATGCCCTCCAAAACTTGGAAACAAATTGGACTCCCCGATCTGACACTATATTTTCCGGAATGCCATGCAGCCGGAAAATGTGCAGGATGAAGAGATCGGCCAATTCCTTGGCCAAGGGGAGTCCTTTCCGGGGAACAAAATGGGCCATCTTACTGAATCTATCGACTACCAACCCAATGACTGTCATGCCCTCAGACCTGGGGAGCTCACTCACAAAATCCATGGACAGATGGGTCCATGGTTCCCTCGGGACTGGCAAGGGCTGTAATGTCCCCATAGGTGCCTGACGGGAGGGTTTGCTCCTTGCACACACTGCACATTCTCTCACATACTCCTTGCAGTCAGTTGCCAACGATGGCCACCAAGCACACCTAGCAACAAGGTCCTGCGTTCTGGTGGCCCCAGGATGCCCAGCATTCTTGTGGGAATGGAACAGCTGCAATATCTGTAGACGAAAAGGCAGTGGTACAAACATGACCCCTTCAGGCTTCCCCTCTGGTACATCCTGTTGGAATGGACCCAACGTCTCTGCCCAGTCCCTCCAGGTCTCAGTAGCTGCCAGGACCACTTTCTGCGGGAGAATGGTTTCTGGGTCTGAGGGCTGTGCTGTCTCGGGCTCAAAACATCTGGATAAGGCATCTGGCTTGATGTTTTTACTACCAGGGGTATACGTGATTACAAATCTGAATCTCGAGAAAAACGATGACCACCGGGCCTGTCGGGGGCTAAGTCTCTTAGCTCCCTCAATGTATTCCAGATTCTTTTGGTCAGTGTAAACGGTAATAGTATGTTCTGCCCCTTCTAGCCAATGGCGCCATTCCTCAAAGGCCAACTTGATGGCTAGAAGTTCCCTATTGCCTATATCATAGTTTTTCTCTGCAGGTGAAAATCTACGGGAAAAATAGGCACAAGGGTGCAATTTTCCCTGCAACCCAGAATGCTGAGACAGCACAGCCCCTACTCCTACCTCTGAGGCATCTACATCCACAATAAAGGGAAAGGTGATGTCAACGTGTCTCAATATGGGTGCAGAACAGAACAATTTCTTCAGAGTGGAGAAAGCAGCATGGGCCTCAGGGGACCAGTGGTGAGTATCTGCCCCTTTTTTGGTGAGACTGGTGAGAGGTGAGATCACCGTAGAGTACCCCTTTATGAACCTCCTATAGTAGTTGGCGAACCCCAAGAACCTCTGGAGAGCCTTCAGTCCTACAGGTTGGGGCCACTCCAAGACAGCTGAGACTTTAGCAGGGTCCTTAGAGAGACCAGAGGTTGAAATTATGTACCCCAGAAAGGCGACGGAGGTCACCTCGAAAATGCACTTCTCCAACTTAGCATACAGCATGTTTGTCTTAACTTCCGTAATACAAACTTAACATGATCCCTGTGTTCTGAGAGGTTAGACGAGAAAATTAGTATGTCATCTAAATATACCAAGACAAATTTGCCTAAAACCTCTCTGAAAACCTCATTGATCAGTTCCTGAAAGACGGCCGGGGCGTTACACAACCCGAAGGGCATCACCAGGTACTCATAATGCCCGTTGGGCGTGTTAAAGGCCGTCTTCCATTCATCGCCGTCCCTGATCCGCACAAGGTTGTATGCACCCCTTAAATCCAACTTCGAGAAAATTTTAGCATCGGTGACCTAAGTGAATAACTCGTCTATCAAGGGCAAAGGATAACGATTATTTACTGTAATTTTATTTAGGCCCCGATAATCAATGCATGGACGGAGGCCTCCATCCTTCTTTTTCACAAAAAAGAACCCGGCCCCTGCTGGAGACTGAGAAGGACGAATAAAACCCTTAGCTAAATTTTCTCGGATGTATTCTTGCATGGCTAATTTCTCTGGCCCAGATAAATTATAGAGATGACCTCTAGGGGGCATACAACCAGACCTGAGATCAATGGGGCAATCAAAAGGACGGTGTGGAGTAAGTTTATCAGCTGACTTAGGACAAAACACGTCCGCAAATTCTGAATACTGATCTGGCAATCCCTCCATGTGAATCTTGGTTTTACCCAAGGTTACCTTCGCTAGACAATAATGATAAAAATAGGCAGACCAGCTCGTTAGCTGACCTGTAGCCCAATTGATCTGAGGCGAGTGAAGTTGTAACCATGGCATACCAAGAATGATCGTGGAGGTTGTCATTCGCAACACCAGAAACTGTAAATTCTCTTTATGTAACACTCCTACCGTAACCCTTAACTCAGGGGTCTGAGACAGAGGGTGGTTACTCTGCAGGGTGGAGTCATCCACTGTAGTGACCAGAATCTGTTGCTTCAATGGTGAAATTGGAATCCCCAATTTATTAGCAAATTTGTAATCCATAAAGTTGGCTGCTGAGCCAGAGTCAATGAAGGCCTCAGTGGTCTCGGTCTTATCCTTCCAAGATATAGTACAAGGGAGGAGCAAACGATTATCATCTAGAGGTAAAGACTGCTTGGGACAACTCTGAACTCGAGACCCTCCTCTGCACAGTATAGACAGAGCTGTTTTGCTTTTCTGCGCCTCTGCTCCACCCGGGACAATTTCGACCGCCCATTCTGCATTGGTTCTGGTGGAGGTGAGTCGGGTGGCGATGAATCAGGTTGAGGCGTTCCTACCCCGAGTCTGTCTCTGATAACGTAGGCGACGATCAATTCTGATGGCTAATGAAATGGCCTCATCAATAGACTTCGGTTCGGGGTGACCCAACATTAGATCAGAGACCGCGTCTGACAACCCTGACAAAAAACAGTCCAGAAGTGCGAATGAGTCCCATCTAGCTGAAACTGCCCATTTCCTGAACTCAGCTGCATAATTTTCCACCGGACCCTTGCCCTGCCGTAAAGTCTTGAGCTTCCGCTCCGCGGTAGAGGCATTGTCCGGATCATCATAAATTATAGCCATAGCTTTAAAAAATTCCTCAACCGAGGCTAGAGCTTCATTCCCTTGCTGAAGATTATATGCCCAGGTCTGGGAATCCCCTGACAACAGAGTCTTAATGAACGTAATTCTCTGTGCCACGGTTCCCGAAGAATTAGGTCTCAACTCAAAATACGATAACACTCAATTTCTAAAGTTCTGAAAGTCAGATCTGTGACCAGAAAACCTTTCGGGTACAGGCATACGTATGTCTGTGCTAGGAGGAGATCGCACTGTATTCACAGCCGTCTGAAAGACTTGTACAGACCCAGGTAATGCGTTAATCTGAGTCTGATGACTGTCCAGCACGCGGATGAAAGTTTCCACCAAGGTGGTGAGTGCATCAAGACGGCTGTAAAGTGCGTCCATTTGGGTTTGGTCTGCCGTTCTGTAACGATCGGTGTCAGCACGCAGAGAGAATCTGATTATTGGTGATCTGCAGTATCACCAAGAATACAGATATAAACCTGATTATTGATGATCTGCAGAATCACCGATAATACAGATATATTGCTAACCTCTGGACACCTGGATAATGTGAGTGTTTGGTGTAACGGTAGTACTTTGAGTATAGCACAGGAAATTAGAGACAGTATGGGCAATACTACTCTAGAGATAAGGAAACCTTCCAGTAGCCTGAGACTCCCCAAGGGGCGGAGTCAGGCTGGAAGAAGGAAGGTCCAGAGAGTGAGTGACAATCAAGATAAATGTCCCTGAGTGATCTGGAGACTATCTCTTAATAGTAGAGATAGCTCTCGAGGTCGGGCAAACCAGGTCGGCAACACAAGTCAGATAAGGTACATAGACAGAAGGCTGATTCGGTATCCAAGGCAAGCAGGGTTTGGCAACAGAGTATCAGATGTGCGAGGTACCGAATCAGAGATCAGAGGAGTAGTCAGGAAAGCAATAAGTCATAACAGATATCAAACAATGCCTAGTCTGGGTGTGAGGTCCTTGGTCTCTACACCCTGGAACTAGTCTATTGTATAACAGAATGGTAACACAAGTTCCCTAGTCTGGGTGTGAGGTCCATGGTCTCTACACCCTGGAACTAGTCTGATGTATAACAGATTGATAACACAAGTTCCCTAGTCTGGGTGTGAGGTCCGTGGTCTCTACACCCTGGAACTGGTCTAAGCATAAACAGATTGATAACACAGGTTCCCTAGTCTGGGTGTGAGGTCCGTGGTCTCTACACCCTGGAACTGGTCTAAGCATAAACAGAATACAATACAAGTAATCTGGCTCAGTGTGAATTCCCAGGTCCACCTGGTTCAAACACACTGCAGGATCTGACTAAGGTCTGAGTGCTTCCACGTAGTGTTCGCAACGACAGACAACTTGTGACTGGCCAGCAGCAACTATATATAGTGTAGCGCTCTCTGGCGCCACCTCTAAGTGATGGACCAATAGAAACTTGCTCTGGCATCAGCTGACCAGCCTGGTCAGCTAGTCCCCTCTTGGCCGTCATAAAAGTTCTGCTTCTTAGCGCGCGCGTGCGTATTCCTAAACCTGTGTGAACTAACAGACTCAGCCACACCAGACGCACGCTGCTGCGTGCAAACCGCCGCGCTGGACGCGGAACCAGCCGCCTCGCTGTCAGTACATGCGGCGGCTTTTCCGCGTTCTGCCATGTTACCAGACGCACGCCTCCGCGTACAAACCGCCGCATTGGACGCGGAATCAGCCGCCTTGCTGTCAGAACGCGCGGCGGCTTTTCCGCGTTTTCTCACAAGAGAAAAATGGACAAATCTAAAATGCCCAAACAAAATTATACAAGGTATTGTCAACCGTTTGATTTTTTTTTTAAGTATAGGAAATACAGTATATGTAAGCCCACTTGACTTTATATACCTCGAAAAGCACCTGATAATAAAGTAAGTTGATTCCGACCGTAACACTGCTAAATTTGAAGTGTGTACAAAAGTGCATAAATGCAGTCAATATTCAGAGTGTATCCTCCAATACTGTCACACTGCTGGCCAAAACAGAAGACCTGTTAGACATAGAGCTGTTTTAGAAAAGCTGTTAGCAGCCATAGTTGTATGCTGGGCAGCCTTTATAAGCAAGGTAGCTAAACACTACAGTCATTACATATATAGTGGCTGAAATAAAGATTCTGCATTTCCTGTACCATAAAATATATGGCTTTGCAGAAGTAATTTTGTTTTGAAGTCAAAAAGGCTTAATTTATATTCCCTGAGCTGCAGTCACATGATTATACCTACATGAATACTGGATTTGTCTCCCAGCATGGATCTGAGCTAGCAGCTACCTGTAGGTCTAATCACAGTTCTGGGAGAATGAAAGCAAGGCTTTAGCTCCGAAACAAATTGACTTTCAGAATGCCCTATATTTTATGGAACAGGGAGTGCAGGGTAGGTGTAATTCTGCTTAAAGAGAAAACAGTAGTGGATCAGTAACTAGCTAAAGTGTCCTGTGACAGCTAGCCTACAGTGGTGAACTGATAGATTGCATTTGAGGGTTTCAAGGACTGACAACTGTTGGATTTTAGGAGGGCATTCCAGGGATCAAAAGAGCAGGAGGAATCATGTATTGTGTGACTGGGAAGAAGTAACATAATGGACATCACTACCTCAATATGATGCAGATGTTTCCCATTGGTTCTGTGGTATGGATTCATTGGAATCCTTAGGAGGATTTTCAGTTATTTTGGCTTCCAAGTTCACTAAAGGTCCCCACTAATCATACAATCTTACCACATCTATGTAGGGACTACCTAAAGTATACATACAAGGTATGTTCACTCCATTTAACCACCTTCTATATAGATTTGGTAAGATGAACAATGAAGATTGTATCATTGATGGGTAACTTAAAGGTGCCCATTAATGGTACAATTTTTTCACCAAAGGCGATCTTTCAATGCGATTTTTAGTTGCGATCAAAAATAATCTGAAGGTAATTATCGATTGTTCATATTTACTAAATGATTCTTTCTTCAAATTCGATCATAAAATCCAACTTTCGGTTTGATTTTATCCTATTTAGTAATCAACCAAATAATCGTTCATTATTGATTGCCTTTATAAATGGCAAATTTTTCTATACAATTTGATCATTAAAATTGCATCTAAAGATCCCATTTGGTAAAAAAAAATTTACTGTTAAAGTGAACCCAAATTAAAAATACAAGATTTCAGAAATAAAATCTATTTTCTAAATTATAATAATAAATAGCAGCCATTTTTTTCAGCTGCATGATGACAAATATAAAATATGTTACATTTATTGGAGGAACCCCTCCCTTCCTTTCATATTTCCGGGACAGAAGTAAAAACAGTGCACATTAGTTGCACAAACAATTTATTAGTGGTTTAACCCATAAGTGTTATCAACCATGACTTTTCAATTTTCAACCATTGGAAGTGCCCATTGTTCTCTGCCTACCTGTGATTACTGAGGATCACTGCCACTAACAAGCGGTAATTCAGTGAGTGACCCTTGAACGTTTCGAAGGCATTTATTTCACACACACAGTGTAGCATGCTTTTTCAATGTTTTATTTTTAGTAGATTTAGAACTTTTTTTTTAATTGTGAAACATATAAAATATCAGAAATGTTCATTTGAGCTCTGGCTGCTGATGTGACAAGTACACTTGCCAAGTTGAAGATGTCATTTTAGATTTAAAATCTAATTTTCCTGCTGTGTAGCAAAGAGCTGTACATCTGAACACATTAGGTTGGCACAACAATTATACTGGGGAAAAGTTACATTTTAAGCATTTGCTAGTACTGTTACTGAGTTGCTGTTTTTTTTTCTTTGTTTTTGTTATCCTTTATTTAAAAAATTAGGATACAATGTTGTATATTTACTAAACTCCGTGTGTGTGTGTGTGCATGCAGTGCAAGTTAAGTTTACTGAGCTTTACCCAAATTATGTAACACCAATTTACATAAGTTACTAAATACAATATATCTCAATCACGTGAGTTACGCAAATTGCATAACGTGCTACAGATATGCATAAGTCCCGATAAACTTAAAGAGAATCTGTATTGTTAAAATCGCACAAAAGTAAACATACCAGTGCGTTACGGGACATCTCCTATTACCCTCTGTCACAATTTCACCGCTCCCCGCCGCATTAAAAGTAGTCAAAAACTGTTTTTAAAAGTTTGTTTATAAACAAACAAAATGGCCACCAAAACAGGAAGTAGGTTGATGTACAGCATGTCCACACATAGAAAATACATCCATACACAAGCAGGCTGTATACAGCCTTACTTCTGAATCTCAAGAGATCACTTGTGTGTGTTTACCTTCTGTCCCCAGCTTCTCTCATGCACTGAACATTACAGGCTTCCTGCAGACAGCTCTGCCTATGTCGTTAATTCCTTAGTATGTGACAGACCAGCTCCTTTCACAGTCTCCAGAGGAGGATTTTTATCCAGCTCTCTTCTATCACTGATAAGATAGCAGAGAAGCTGCTAGCTTATGTAAATAAAACACACACTGGAGTGTGCATGGAGGAACAGTTCAACACTGAAGAACTTGGCAGCCTTCCAGACACAGGCCGACAAGTCTGACAGGGGAAAGATACATTGATTTATTACAGAGATGGTTATAGTAGAAAGAGCTGCAGCAAGCCAGATCACATTAGAATAGGTTTAGGAACTTGTAGGATGGTAGAAAAAAGTTGTAATTTTTGTTACAGAGTCACTTTAAAGAGAACCTGTACTGAGTAAAAATATTTAAAATAAACACATGAGGTAACCTCAAATGAACATTGCATAGTTACCTTGCCATCAGTTCCTCTCAGAATCTCACCATTTTCTTCTGACAATAATCCCTTCCAGTTCTAACAATATTTTGTCAGACCTGAAATATATCAGTTGCTGTCAGTAAAATATCAGTTGCTGTCAGTTATAGCTGAGAGGAAAACTGATGTACCAGGTAATGTCCATGTTTCCCTATGGCTCAAGTGGGCGATGTTACAGTTTAACTGTGTGCTGACCAGAAAGCTGTTATGGGGTAATGGCTATTTTCAAAATGGACGACGGAAAATTCCCTTGATCACAGTGAACAAACAGGGTGCTGGACAGGAGAAAGACACTGAGGAGTAGACTACATGGAAGGTAAGTATGACTTGTGTATGCTTATTTTGACTTTTAATTTTCAGTTCAGGTTTTCTTTAATGAGCACTGCCTGCACACATTAAGTAGGGTTTATTCTGTAAATATACCCCAATCTGTGTGTCGTACATGATGCCTGCTATTTAAGTAATTTATTTAAGAAGAAGTTTCTTTCCCCGGTGTCTCTATGATTTTTTGTTACGTTTTCATTATTTTGCACTTTATTCATTATTTACAATAGAGGGATGATGATGAAGTAATTGCCCTCCAGTCATTACCATGGATTTGTGTATACCATTGTCTGTATGAATATGTACCCTATGTTGGTTTTCTACGGTGTACAGCACCATGGCAGATATTGGCGCTTTATAAATCAATACTAATAATAGGAGGAACATGGTGTAGCACTTCTGTATTTTTTTCAGTGTTGGCATTTTATATACCGTACTTATTACCCTTTTGCTGTGTTTTTCATGGAGTTTCTACCTTGTATAAATAGGTCTCGTAGTGAGTGGCCTCATATCAGAATAACTGCAATGCATATGAATGTGTGCCCAATAAGTCATGTTATTTCTAAGTCAATTTTAAGCGATAGCAAATTTTAATCTTTGGTGTTTTATAATCACAGAACTGCTTCCACATTCCTTACAGGTGAGCACATGACAGAAGAGGACCTCGCGGAATACCTTACCACTTTATTGGGGTTAAATCCAGAAGGTGGAAGTTCAGAATTAAACAGCTACACTTCCACAGGTGGGTAATAGTACAGTGGAATGGAAATTTGCTAGTGCTAATCATGGAAACATACATATGGGTTGTGTGCTGCCCCTATAAAGCGCTGTACAGGAGCTAGATTAAAGTCGGCTGCCTCAACTGATAATCCAGGGTGTGTACAGGATCCCCTGATTGCCGCTCGGCCAGCGATTTGCCAGGATTAACCAATCTGAGCGACGACCGATACCTGTGTTCACACTGCTTGCCCCACCTGCTGTGTGAGGTCATGTCTGCGCCACTCCGTCAGCCCGCTGTCCCCCGCATATCAACTCCACCCCCCACCCTAGATCAAAAGAACCTTTAGTCCGCTGTAGCTGTGGCTGTACAGCGTTGGCCCAGTGATGTTGCCAAAGGGATTAGATCCTGATCCCCGACAGGCGACAACAGTTCACCATGTGTACGGACATTTACACTCTCACTGTAAACCAAGAGGGAACATAAACAGGCAGTATTCTTACCTACAATGTAACTTTTTTCTGCACTGATGCCACCAGTTTCAGATATTTAGTTTCCATAAGTGTGTTGCCATAGACCAGACCGGTGAAACTGGTAAATTGACAAGTACATGACAGTAGTTTTTCTTTCCTGGGAGGGAGTGCTTGGTAATAGTTACTACAGAAGTGTCTGTTTATGCTTTCTCACTGGTTATAATTAAACCATCCTATGGGCGGTTTTTGGGAGGGACACAAACCACTTGTATGTGGTCATGGACCAATTAAAGGAAAATCACTTTCAGCTAAGTACCAGTTTTCTTTAATATTATCATGAACCTGTGAGGTTAGAAAATGGGAGCTGCCATTGCACTGTTGTTTTTTTTAAAGGGTTTGTGTCCTGATCCTGGCTTCATTACTAGTTAATGAATCTATATGGCTTGGAGCACGCACGCATGCAGCCACTACAGCTTCGTACACATGTACGAGGCAAGTCACCTGGCAGGGAGATTGGAACAAGATCCATCGGGCAAAAGTGCAGGGCCAACACTGTCCAGATGCATTGCTAGCCTCCAGGCTAGTGACACATTCTGATGCAATGCAGGTGGAGGGGGGGTCAACAGAGTGAGTGGGTAGTACAATGCTGTTGCTCAGCACTTGGCCAAGTCGATCCACCAAGTCGATCACTGGCCAATATATCAGGGGCAGCTGGTTTCACCTAGCCGTTTGATTCATCTAGCATGTGTAAGAGAAGGGTTGAATGCCGTGACTGCTGTAGGTGTTGATTCTGCAGTGTTAATCTTGCATCCCCCTGTCTGCTCAGTAGCACAGCCTTGTACCTCCAGAAGTGACTGTGGTGACATGCAAAATGGCTATTCTAAAGTCCAGCATTACCGTTGTCCCACCTTTCCTGACAGTTCAGACATACCGCTTCCCAGGAATAGTAATGTCAGGCCTGTAGGAATATCCACTCACAAATCAGCTCCAATGCCCCAATCTACCTCCACACGTTTTACCCTATGTGGTGCCTCCCCGCTTGAATGAGAAGTGAGAAGACAACACCTACCCGACGGTTACACCCAGGCCTTTAGCGTGCAAGGTATTGGAGCTGAATGCAGGGTGAGCAAATAAACTTCCAGGCCTAAACAAGAACACAGAGTAGCAAAGTCCAGCAACAGTCCAGGGTCATACACAGGTAAACAGGGATATCGCAGTACAGGAGGGCTAGGCAGACGAGAGGTCAAGAATGGATCCGAGGTCAAACCAGGCAGCAAACAGTCGTAACCATAATACAGGCAATAGGTCGGTTCAGGCAGCAGACAAGGGAGGTCCAGTAAACAAGCAGAAGTCGAAATCCAGATAATCCAATATAACAAGAGCAGGTATACAGAGCAACCAGCAAGCTAGAGCTATCACGGGCAACATGCAACTGTCACAGCAAGGTTTAAATACTGACAGCATCCAATCAGTGGCCGGCCACATGCACACAACAGCCAATCACACGCAGGCATTAATCCCGTTTAAGTGTCAGCTGACAGAGAGATCAGCTGACACAGGTGGCAATTAGGGGCGCCTGAAGGCACAGACACTAAAGGCGGTGGCCTAGAGCGGCACGCCCGTCGGGGGGCGGAGCCAAAGCTAACTCCAACTACCATCTCCCTATTTTGCAATAATGACCCTATTTTGCAGGTTCGTACGCGCTGCAGGACTCACTGATGAGGCTCTTGGCTTCCTGCACAGATGCACACCTTCATGAGCCCCCCAGCCAATAGAGACAGAGCAAACATGCTCTGCATCGCCTCTAAGGCCATGGCCCATCCCTTTTGGGCTCCTTGTAAGCCACTGGCGCAAAGCAGTGTCTGTGTACTGCCTCCGTGTAGCTCTCTGCCCTAGGCCCGCCTCAAACTCCGCCCCCCGCCAGACAGACTATCGGGGCTCCAGGCTGGAACTGAGCAGCATGCTTCCTGCATCCCCCTGCCCCAAGTATGACACTTGCAGCAGAGAAGTGGTGACTGAGGGGTTGAGCTGCAGCCTGGAGCAGAGGAGATGGAGACTCACAAACAAGCAATCAGTGTGAGGAGTGAAGAGAACTGTGCGAGGGAGCAATCAGAGGCACTGTAAGTTTTGGATCTAGGTTGTGCACTCTGGCAATCAGTTCTGTCTGTGTAACTTGTGAGATACACAAGTGGAGTAGAGAATCGGCACACAGATAATCAGCCAGGGTGAAAGCAAACAGAGATGTTATCACACACTGTAATGTCCAGACTCTATGCAGGCAGGCTGAGCTCTCATGGATCCCAGATTCACAATAGAAGAGACAATCCAGGCACAAACCTTCAGGAGTGTCTCTCTAGCCACACCCACCTGCCTGCATCATGTGACATCTTCCTGTAGACTACAGTTTATGAATGAAGACTCTTATGATTAATAAAAAGCAGAACTGAAGGTTGGTGCCCAGATTTTTCTTCTGTTGTAAGTACTGTGACTTCATACAGCACTGCTGTGCAACGTTAGCTCCATCCTCGACACTTGTGGGCTGTCTCTGCTGCTGTCAGTCAGAGGTGTGGCTCCTCCCCAACAATGGAATGCACTACATCTCAGTTGCTGTCAATCAGTGGTAGAGCACCTAACCCCCAGTATGGGTGTGCATTGTAGCCCCTCCCTCTGCCTCTGTCAGTCAGTGGACTGTGTCTGTGTAGTTCAGCCCCTAAAACAGTGAGGATGCTAGCTCCACCCTCAGTCACGGAATTCATATGGTATAGCTCCACCCTCTCCGGTATGGACTTCTCCTTGCAGTAGGTCTGGCGGGTGTTGATCTAGTATGTGTTGGTCAGTGCTGGTGTTGGAAGATGGGGGAGAAAGCTAGGTTTGTTTCATTTTCATACTTTTGTGCGTATATGTGGGGCAAAACCGGAAGACCACTGCAGGTCATGTCCTGGAATGGGGGTGGCTAAGGGTGAGTGTGACAGGCTGAGAGTGAATGCGATAGGATGACAGGCTGAGCGTGATTGTCATGCGGTGAAGGTGATTGGGTGAGAGTGACAGACTGCATGTGAGGGTGACAGGCTGAGTGTTAGGGTGACAGGCTGAGCATGAGCTGAGTGTGAGGGTAACAGGCTGAGCATGATTGTCATGTAGTGAGGGTGATCGGGTGAGAGTGACAGACTGCATGTGAGGGTGAGAGGCTGAGCATGATATGAGTGTGAGAGTGACTGGCTAAACATGAGCTGAGTGTGAGAGTGACAGGCTGAGTATGAGGGTGAGTGTGACAAGCTGAGCAAGAGCTGAGTGTGAGGGTGACAGGCTGAGTGTGAGGGTGACGGGCTAAGCATGATCTGTGTGTGAAAGTGACGGGCTGATTGTGAGAGTGACAGACTGAGCATGATCTGTGTGTGAGAATGACAGGCTGAGCATGATCTGAGTGTGAGAGTGACCGGGTAAACATGAGCTGAGTGTGACGGGCTGAGTGTGAGGGTGACGGGCTGAGTGTGAGGGTGACGGGCTGAGCATGATCTGTGTATGAGAGTGACAGGCTGAGCATGATCTGAGTGTGAGAGTGACGGGCTGATTGTGAGAGTGACAGGCTGAGCATTTTCTGTGTGTGAGAGTGACAGGCTGAACGTGATCTGAGTGTGAGAGTGACCGGTTAAACATGAGCTGAGTGTGACGGGCTGAGTGTGAGAGTGACCGGCTAAACATGAGCTGAGTGTGAGAGTGACTAGCTGAGCATGAGCTGAGTGTGAGGGTCTGATTACCGGTGATCTGCAATATCACCGAGAATACAGATATATACCCGATTATTGATGATCTGCAGTATCACCGATAATCAGATATATCTCTAACCTCTGGACACCTGGGTAATAAGAGTGTTTGGTGCAACAGTAATACTTTGAGGACTGCACCTGAGGAGCAGGTGCACAGCAGTAAGGAGTACTGCACAATAACGCGTTCCTTCCGCAAGCCTGAGACTCTCCCGAGGGAGGGGTCAGGCTAGGAGTAGGAAGGACAGAGTGTGAGTGACACCAAGGAAGGATGTCACCCACAGGTCTGTGAGCTATCTCTTGACTGAGGAGATAGCTCTCGAGGTCGGGCAAGCCGGGTCGGCAACAAACAGACAGATCAGGGACAGAGACAGGAGACAGATGCGGAATCCTAAGACAAGCAGAGTTTGGCAACAGAGTATCAGATATAGCGAAGTACCTAATCAGAGGTCAGAAGAGTAGTCAGGAAAGCAGAAGGTCATAACAAATAATCAACAATGCCTAGTCTTGGGTGTGAGCTCCTTGATCATCAACACCCTGGAACTGGTCTGAGTATAACTAGATGGTAAAGCTAATTCCTAGTCTGAGGTGTGAGGTCCCTGGTCATCAACACCCAGGAACTGGTCTAAATAATAACACAGATAATATACAGTTTTCCCTAGACTGAGGTGTGAGGTCCTTGATCATCAACACCCAGGAACTGGTCTAGATAATAACACAGCTAATATCACAGATACTGACAAGGTTTGAGTGCTACCACGTAGTGATCGCAACGCCAGACCCCAGAGAAATGACCAGCATCCAGTATATATACACAAGCGCTCTCCAGCGCCTCCCCTAAGTGCTGGACCAATGAAACCTGATAGAATTGTCAGCTGATCGGCTAGATCAGCTGACACCCTTCTGACTGTCATAAAGGCTCTGCCTCTCAGCGCGCGCGCGCGTCCTTCTGAACCTGTGTGGACTATCAGTCCCAGCCACACCAGACATGTGTTGTAATGCATCTGTTGGTTTGAACGCGGGGCCAGCCGCACCGCTGTCAGAGCATGCGGCGGTTTCCCCGCGTTCAGCCATACTGCTAGTGGTAGGCCCATGCGTGCAAACCGCCGCGTCGGACGCGGAATCCGCCGCCTTGTTCACTGGGCATGCGCCGGTTTCTCCGCGCTCCGTCAGGCTAGTGGATGCAGGCCCATGCGCGCAAGCTGCCATGTTGAACGCGGAATCAGCCGCCTTACTCTAAGTACTCGCGGCGGCTTTTCCGCATTGTCTCATATTGAGGATGGCAGGCTGAGGATGAGGCGCGTCTGAGGGCGGTGGGCCAAGTTTAATGGGGGGGGTGGGGGTGGGGGGGGGCGCCACAGGTTTTCTTGCCTGGAGTGACAAAAAGGCTAGAAGCACCCCTGGTGGCAATACATGTCAGCTGATTAACCAGTACTGACCAGCAAAACATCCTGACTGCGTGTCAGCTATAGCATACAGGTTAAAGAGAACCAGAGACGAAGCACCCTCATGTATTTTATTACATTTATCAGTGGGAACATGACCGTAAACACCTACCCTGCTTTTAGTTTCATTGTTATCTGCTTAATTAGTCTATTAGCAGCTGTGATAAGAATCCCCGACTGGCTCAGTCTAGGTTTGACCTGGAATCATTATAGCTGAGTCACTCTTCTGTGGAGTCTTTTCAAGCCCAAGCCTACCACCTCCTGGCTCAAATTTCCTGCTTTGCATACTGAGAGCTGTGATGACATGGGAGGGGCTGCTGCTGCTGAGAGAGAATCTCTGAAACAGACAAGTGTGGCTGCAAGCCTGCAATATGATCTGTGTGCTCTCAGCATAGATACTAATGATGACTGCAGTTTCATTCCTATGAGAGACACTTCCTACAGGCAGCTGCACATCATACCAAAATGAAAGCACATAGCCTAAATAGCAGCCTAGTCTCATATAGCCTAGACAGCACATCCAGAACAACTCATAACCCGGAAGCAGAAGGAATATGAGCCGGCGGCCATATTTGATTTTTACTGGAGCAATAATGGATAAAAAACACTAAAAAAGGCACACCAGAGCGGTGAAATTATCAGGTAGAGCATTTATTCTTTACAAGCTATCGACTGATATGTTTATTTTGTGTGAAACGTTAATCTCTGGTTCCCTTTAAGAGCATCGCCTCCGATGTGAGAGACCAGGGTTCAATCCCAGCCAGGGTCAGCATCCATTATATTTATATTTATTAAATAAACCCCTGCCTAAGTGTCAGCTGACTATTCTGTCAGCTGACACTACCTCTGTCGCCTCCTCAGACCATACTGCGGCCGAGAGGAGTGATCCCTTACAAGTATAGAAGGAATTTTTGAAGATTGCTTGCATACAAGGAAGCTATGATAAGGTTATTACAACTACATTTATGTCTGCAGTTCCTATTTAATTGGGTTGTGAGGGTTTAAGATCCAGAGGATGGAGTAATTAACAATAAGATGGAAATATTTCCAGTTTGCATGTAATTTGGAATTGGCCCAGAGCTGAAAGGAAGTTAATTTGATTAATCTTATTCGCACCTCACTGTCCATCTATTTTAGCTCAGACTTATGCAAAGACACTAAATAAGTTGCTATATATTGGCGTTGTATTGAAGCACATATTTGGAGCCTTCAGTTTGGGGCATTTACATTTGGCCATAAAGCACAGAAAATTGTAAAAAGTGTTTCAGTAAATTGGGCTTTTACTTGTCATGTGTTGCAGGTGCTGGAGAATTGCTTGAACAGGAGATTCCAGAAGAAATTACAGCAGATCTATTGGCTGTGGAGATTCTTGGATTACCAGTATATTCAACTGACAAAAATGATCAATATCAAATTCCAAACACTTCTTGAAGATAACATTTAAAGAGAAATTGGATTGAAAAGAACATAAATAAAACTGCTTATTTTTTTTTACAATATTTTCTTATTAAATTATTTAATCAGTGTTTGCCCATTGTAAAACCGCCAGAGATTTTGTAGTGCCATTTTGGCAGTAGGTAGGAGTGTATTGGTGATTATCATGCAACAGTTCAAGGACAGTAAAGGTGGTTGTATTCATAATAACCTGGCTATCCTGTTCCAGTGACAAGGGAGGTAAAAGCTTCTACTTGAATTCATTCATTTAAAGGGGAACTGAAGTAAGAGGTATACGGAGGCTGCCATATTTATTTCCTTTTAATCAGTACCAGTTGCCTGGCAGCCCTGCTGGTCCATTTCTCTGCAGTAGTATCTAAATAACACCAGAAACAAGCATGCAGCTAGTCTTGTCAGATCTGACTTTAAAGTCTGAAATGCCTGATCTTCTGCATGCTTGTTCAGGGGCTATGGCTAATAGTAATAGTATTAGAGGCAGAGGATCAGCAGGGCTGCCAGGCAACTGGTATTGATTAAAAGGAAATAAATATGGCAGCCTCCGTATACCTCTTACTTCAGTTTCCCTTTAATACAAAGCTTGCATGCAGCGAGTTAGAATAACATGATCAGTTACAACGCAGCACTGTGAATAGGCCCATAGAATTGTATGGGCAGTGAGTTGACATGCAGAATTATACAACACAACTGAGCACTGTGAACTAGCCCTCCAACTGTCTACATTTGCTTCAGTCTCCAGAGAAGTGAATTTGGAGCAAGATCTCATGTTCTGATGCAGGAAGTAGCCCGTGAGGTGGGCTCTAGTGATTGGAGGCAATCCTCCAGCTGAAAATAACCTTGCTGAGCCCCTTGAACAGAAATTCTGAATTCAGTTTACACTGTTAATCAATCCAAGATTATTCTCTCCTGGGCGCTTACTCAATTAACTTTCCACCTAGGAGATAATTTTCCATCTCTTTAAAATAACTTTTCAGCACTTTGCAACTGAAAAAGTACTAAAACGTAGGTGAAAAGGTACTGTCAAAATCATTTTTCTTGGTTGCTGGTGGCTTGAAAGTGGCTGGATAGTGTACTGGTTAATGGCTCTGTCTCTACACAGTGTACCAGGGTTTGAATATCGGCTCTTCCTGTACAGTAACCTGGCACCTGTTCAGGAAGGAGACCTTAGGCAAGACTACCTAACTCTGCTACTGCCTATAGAGTGCATCCTCATGGCTGCAGCTCTGGCAAATGAGTCCACCAGGAGAAAAGCGCATAAATGTTCTATGTCTTGTCTGTGTTTTGAAAGGCATTTTATAGACAAGGGGCTCAATTCACAAAGCATCATTGCATGCGGTAAAGCTGAAAACAACCGATTTTACCAAACATTTCCTCAAATGTCAATTCACAAAGGCTGTTATTGAAAACTAAAATGACCGACTATTGAGGTAGATTACCACATTTGTGACATAAATACCTAACAAATATCAAGGTACAAAGAATAATAAATGTGGTAAAAGAATGAGATGTTCTGTGTTTTTTCTTCGGCCTGAAGCTGTTGAATAGCCAACAGCCGTTTGTGAGGTTACAGAGGAAACAGAGCAGAAAAAAGGCAAAAGCTTATAACTGTAAACAATTTAGGAACATAAGAGTTAAAGGGACCCTGAATAGTGATAACAAAAAACAAATCTGGACTTACCTGGGGCTTCCTCCAGCCCCACTTAGCCCAGAGGTCCCTCGGTGTCCTCTGGTTCCCCTCCGGGGTCCTGCTGGCAGCCCGTTATCCTGGCGACTTTGGCTGAAGTCGTGAGTAAATGCTCATGTGCGGCCCGTCCACACACCCGGCTCGATCATGCGCATGTCGCTATAAGCCTCCTGCACAGTTCTCGAAAGTCTGAACTTATTCATGATTTCAGCCGAAGTCGCCAGGATAACGGGGCTGCCAGCGGGACCGCAGAGGGGACTCAGAAATTTCAAAGGGATCTTGGGGGCTACGAGGGGCTGTAGGAAGTCCGTATTTGTTTTTTTATTACTGTTCAGGGTCCCTTTAAAAAATAGAAAAATATTTCCCTAATGTCAAATATTATGTAGAAATTAAAAATGGTTAATAAGATGCTAATGGTTTTGAGCTGATACAAATTGTGTGTTAATTGTAAGCAGCTTGGACCTGCCATTTACTTTTCAGTATAATAAATGCCATCTGTATCACATCTTTATACCATTTTCAAAGCACTAGAATAATCCAACAAATATCGTATTTTTGAGACTATAAGACCAAGAGTGGGGAGAAAGTCACTGCATCTTATAGTCCAAATACAGGATGCTCCCAACTTATGATCGCCCGCTGATACGAACCATTGACCCATTGCAATGTTGGAGATTACCTGTCCTCCTTTGTCCCCCCCATATGCTCCTTCCTTTCCTGCCGTGCATAGATAAAAGTAGCATGAAGAGTAGAGATCAGCAGCACCACCGAGATGTATTTAAGCTGTTTATTGCATAAAAGATAAAGCCCAGGGACAGCACTGGGCTTTATCGTTTATGCAATAAAGAGCTTAAATACATCTCCCTGGGGCTGCTGATCTCTACTCTTCATGCTTTGGGAGCTGCTGGACTACAGCGCCAGATCAGCTTACCACACATTTACCCTCACTAGGGTGCCTATCGACTACGGTTAACATAGATAAAAGTAGCGGCAGCACCAGGGCTGTGGAGCCGAAGTAGAGGAGTCTGAGTCAGAGCAAATTTGGGTACCTGGAGATGGAATTGGAGGTTTCATAGACTGAGAAGTCAGATGATTTTTGTACCAACTCCGTAGCCCTGGTATTAGATTACGGAGTGGGAGTACTTTTTGGTACCTTGAGTCGGAGTGGATGGTTTCATAAACTGAGGCGTACGAGTGGGATGATTTTTGTACCAACTCCACAGTCCTGGGCAGTGCCTCACCTGATCCATCAGTGAACACGGCAGCCAAAGATTTCTTCCTCACTGTTCCTCTAGTGCAGGTCGTGTGCAATTACGTGATCAGCAGAAGCCAGTGCTAGGGGAACTATGAGGGAAATGAGAGGTCTCTGATCACTGTGGGTGCCGATGAATCAATTGAGAGACGCACTGCCACTGCTTTAATCAATGCACAGAGGAGGAGCAGAAGAGGACACAGGAGAAATGGTGCAGAAAGGGGAAGAGAAGGGTAAACGGGACACAAAGGTAGACAGAGGATGACACCGAACAAATTAGAAAACGGCAACACAACACAAAAGGAAGGCAAAGGAGAACACAAGGGGGACAATAGACAACACAAAGGGTCAGGAAGGACACGGGGGATAAAGGTGGACATGTGGGGACAGAGAAGAACACAAGCGGGACATATTAATTGGGGGAAAAACATCCAAAGATGTCTCTACACCATGGGCGCACCAGTTTTAGTATTTTTTTCCCCCCTGGTTTTTATCCACTAAACTTAGATTCTTCGTTATGGTCAGGAGCGTCTTATAGTCCCAAAAAATATGGGTACCCCATGATTCCTTAAAATACTGAAAGAATTATTTCACGAGGTAAAAATCTTTGTAAAATTATCATAAAGTTGTTTGAGAATTTCCAGAACTATTACCACGGGTGAAAATCTTGGTGAATACTCAACAAAAATATTTTTTTTCTGCATGGGGTTATTTACCTCACATTGTAGTTTTACCAAACAGGTCTTAGTGAGTTGAGCCAAATGTGTGAAAATTTCATTTAGGAGAAAAAAATAATTCATGGTCTTCATATTGCTGTGGCTCCCAAACTTTTTGAGCTCATGACACATCACGCCAGATCTCCATGACAAACTGATGCTGGCACAATGGCGGATGCTAATGAGTAGCTGTTACTGCTGCTGTCACAGTGGCGGCTGCTGCTGAGTAGCCGTTACTGCTACTAATTGGTGGCTGCCCCCTAAACATATGCAGAGAGTTGCTTCTCTCTACAGGTCAAGAAAATGCAGCCAAAGGAAGCCACACCATTTCTATATAAATGGTGTGGACTTCACTCACCTTGCTAACCATCCTGTGTTTGGCCTTCCCCTTCTTTTCCTGGATCGGAACTTCTGTGGCCGTTTTCCGTAGTCCCAGTGAGGCACTTGGGACCGCCCTACAGAAGACAGCATGATCAGGAGAGCCCAGAGATGAGAAACTGTAGTTCAGTTTATTTGGTACACAGATAGAGATCATTGGCACACAAAGCAAGAAAGTAATCATGCAGCGGTCATTGGTAGGTGGAAGGCAAGGCAAGGTCAGTAATTAGGCAAAGGTCATTGGCAGGTGGCAGATATGGTAAAACTGGCAATCGGACGTCATTGGCAGGTAGCAGATAAGGTAAGACTGGTAATTAGGCAGAGGTCATTGGCGGGTGGCAGATAAGGCAAGTAAGCAGGCACACTCATTCAAAAAACACAAGACCTACAGTCACTGCACTACTAATTAATAGATAGGTTGCACACTATTGTGTAATAAAAGCTATTTTATTGCAAATTCATTAAAAAAAAAAAATCAGAAGATACATAAATCATATACAATAGATGCAGCCATATAGAGACATCTCACTGCCTGTAAACTGGCCTAGAGTTTACACAAACAGGAAGTGGGAATATCTGGACAGGTCCTAAACTAAAGTAATTATACTTGAGACACATAGTAGTGCATGTAATGTCACCCTCCAATTACTCTTCCCTTTTCCGCAGATTTGGGCAGCACGGTGGCGTAGTGGTTAGCGCTCTTGCCTTGAAGCGCTGGTTCGAATCCCAGCCAGGTCAAAATCTGCAGGGAGTTTGTATTTTCTCCCCGTGTCTGTGTGGGTTTTCCCCGGGCACTCCGGTTTCCTCCCACGTCCCAAAAACATACAGATAAGTTCATTTGCTTTCTCCTAAATTGGCCTTAGACTATGATGCATGCATTACACGTAACATACATAGTCATAGGACCAGGGGCGTAGCAATAGGCCCTGCAGCGCCTGCGCCCACGGGGGGGGCCCGGCCCCCCCCTGGGGCCCGCTCGGGGCCCTTTTTTGGGGGCTGGAGGGGTGGCAGCATGAGGGGAAAGCCTTGCCCACAGTCGGCGGGGAGAGGGGAAGTTCCCCCCTCTCCCTCACCTCGGGGCTCTCCCCTCTGCGCTCCCCTCCAGCTAGTGAATGTGTGTGGGCAGCGGCGGTGGGATACATACCTTCTTCCTTGCGTTCCATCTCCGCCTTCTCGCTCTAGCGCCTGACGTCATTTCCGGAAGCGGAAGTGACGTCAGCCGCTAGAGCGAGAAGGCGGCGATGGAACGCAAGGAAGAAGGTATGTATCCCGCTGCTGCCCACACACAGGGGGATTTTCAGGTGTCTGCTGCCCACATTACGATTTTCAGGTGTCTGCTGCCCACATTACGATTTTCAGGTGTCTGCTGCCCACATTACGATTTTCTGATGTCTGCTGCCCACATTGCGATTTTCTGGTGTCTGCTGCCCACATTACGATTTTCAAGTGTCTGCTGCCCACATTACGATTTTCAAGTGTCTGCTGCCCACATTACGATTTTCTGGTCACTGCTGCCCACATTGCGATTTTCTGGTCACTGCTGCCCACATTGCGATTTTCAGGTGTCTGCTGCCCACATTACGATTTTCTGGTGTCTGCTGCCCACATTGCGATTTTCTGGTCACTGCTGCCCACATTACGATTTTCAGGTGTCTGCTGCCCACATTACGATTTTCTGGTGTCTGCTGCCCACATTGCGATTTTCTGGTCACTGCTGCCCACATTGCGATTTTCTGGTCACTGCTGCCCACATTGTGATTTTCAGGTGTCTGCTGCCCACATTACGATTTTCAGGTGTCTGCTGCCCACATTACGATTTTCTGGTCACTGCTGCCCACATTGCGATTTTCTGGTCACTGCTGCCCACATTACGATTTTCAGGTGTCTGCTGCCCGCATTACGATTTTCTGGTGTCTGCTGCCCACATTGCGATTTTCTGGTCACTGCTGCCCACATTGCGATTTTCTGGTCACTGCTGCCCACATTACGATTTTCAGGTGTCTGCTGCCCACATTACGATTTTCTGGTGTCTGCTGCCCACATTGCGATTTTCTGGTCACTGCTGCCCACATTGCGATTTTCTGGTCACTGCTGCCCACATTGCGATTTTCAGGTGTCTGCTGCCCACATTACGATTTTCAGGTGTCTGCTGCCCACATTACGATTTTCAGGTGTCTGCTGCCCACATTACGATTTTCTGGTCACTGCTGCCCACATTACGATTTTCAGGTGTCTGCTGCCCACATTGCGATTTTCAGGTGCCTGCTGCCCACATTACGATTTTCAGGTGTCTGCTGCCCACATTACGATTTTCTGGTGACTGCTGCCCACATTACGATTTTCAGGTGCCTGCTGCCCACATTACGATTTTCAGGTGTCTGCTGCCCACATTACGATTTTCTGGTCACTGCTGCCCACATTGCGATTTTCTGGTCACTGCTGCCCACATTGCGATTTTCAGGTGTCTGCTGCCCACATTGCGATTTTCTGGTGTCTGCTGCCCACATTACGATTTTCTGGTGTATGCTGCCCACATTACGATTTTCTGGTGACTGCTGCCCATATTGCGATTTTCTGGTGACTGTTGCCCACATTGCGATTTTCTGGTGACTGCTGCCCACATTGCGATTTTCTGGTGACTGCTGCCCACATAAGGATTTTCTGGTGACTGCTGCCCACATTAGGATTTTCTGGTGTGTGCTGCCCACATTATGATATTCTGGTGACTGACTGCTGCCCACATTAGGATTTTCTGGTGACTGCTGCCCACATTACGATATTCTGGTGACTGCTGCCCACATTGCGATTTTCTGGTGACTGCTGCCCACATGGCGATTTTCTGGTGACTGCTGCCCACATTGCGATTTTCTGGTGAACTCTGCCCACATTACGATTTTCTGTCCCACATTACGATATTCTGGTGAACGCTGCCCACATTACGATTGTCTGGTGAATGCTGTCCACGTTACAATTCTCTGGTGACTGCTGCTCACGTTACGATTTTCTGGTGAACTCTGCCCACATTATGATTTTCTGGTGAACTCTGCCCACATTATGATTTTCTGGTGAACACTGCCCACATTACGATTGTCTGGTGAATGCTGTCCACGTTACAATTTTCTGGTGACTGGTGCCCACATTACGATTTTCTGGTGAACTCTGCCCACATTATGATTTTCTAAAGGCCCACATTACGATTTTCTGGTGAACTCTGCCCACATTACGATTTTCTGGCCCACATTACGATTGTCTGGTAAAATGCTGCCCACTTTACAATTAATTTACAGTGAAACGCTGCCCCATTACGATTATTTGGCACCTATGGGGGGGGAGGCCCATCCAAATATTCGCAGGGGGGCCCAGTGATTTCTAGTTACGCCCCTGCATAGGACTATGGTAGGTACTAGATTGTGAGTCCCTCTGAGGGACAATTAGTGACAAGACATACTCTATACAGTGCTGCGTAATATGTTGGCGCTATATACTGTAGATACTTAAATAAATTAAAAAATAAGTTACCATTCAACCCTCAGACCCTGAGGGTTTTCTGAAAGCATTCAGCACTGTAAGCAAAGTAACCTTTTAGGATTGGTTGGCGAGTCCACACACAAAACAATTTTTATTATATGTACAATCGCTACAATCTGCAATCTCATATAGAGATTGGGTATGCTGCCACCAATTCGGATTAGGTTATGAATACGCAATCCTAACTCTAGCATCCAGAGCCAGGACAAGGTCCTGCAGCACCCAAGGCTGAGACACAAAAGTGCGCCCCTCCAACCCCAGCCGTCACACACTGATTGCTATTAGACTAAGAGGTGCCCCAGAGCCTCCAACACCTTAATCTCTAGTTATCAGGCTTGCAGGCACTGCCATGTAGTCCCTTTTCTTATTTCTCGCAGCTTTAAACACAATAGGGGAATGATAGCTGTGTGAGTTGTGCAGATATGCGCCCTGAGGCTGGAGCCTCTCTTGACTCTGCCTGGCTCTGCTAGCTAGTTATGTAGGGAAAAAGAGTTATTTCATCAACCTCTCTAGCTATACCAATATATAACAAACAGTTATGGTAGCATTCTCTTCCAAAAGGCAGGATTCTTTGCAGAGGATATTTAGAACAGGCACTTAGACAAACGATTTTTAATTTTTTATTTTATAATAAAATAAATGCATAAAAATGATTACAGGAAAATGTCAAAAATAAGCTAACAATTAACACATTGATATAATAAAATAATAGGAATAAAAAGTGAAAATGATAACTGGATACAGTCTGAGCAGTCTATGGAATTACCGTGTCCAAGAATGTGGGTAGAAAGTCCTTTGTTAAAAGCCCAGGTCCAATTGGGCTGGCAAATCCTTTATGGTATGGATTGACATGGAAGGACCCCTGACAGCCTTTCTGTCCACATATTTGACACTCTATTAGCTAGGGGTGGATCTTGTAAATTTTAGAAAGTTTAGATACTTACCTAAAGGAAATTTTCTTTTCCTGGTGCAATTCCATGGCAGCATGCGATGGGTTATTGTCCCGCCCATTAACCCCCATTGGACACTTTAACTATAAGTTTTTTGCAAGCCCATAGACCACCATTCTTGTAACTATAGTCCTCCCGCCTGGGTGGGTTCGCATGCTGCCATGGAATTGCACCAGGAAAAGAAAATTTCCTTTAGGAAAGTATCTAAATTTTCTAAATTCCCTGGTGCTTCCATGGCAGCATACGATGGGATTTAACTATCCACAAAAACTTCAGAGGGAGGGAAAAAACATATCGTTTATTTAAACAGCTGTAGCAGAGACAATTATTGAACGTCCAACATCTACAGAAGTAAGCAAAGAAGGATCAACTTTATAGTGGTCTAGGAAAGTATTGCTGGATTTCCAACCTGCGGCTTTGCAAATGGAGGTCAGTGACACTCCAGCTAAGGAAGCCCATGAGGAAGCTATTCCTCTAGTTGAATGAGCCGCAGAATGGATAGGAGGAGCAAGTCCCTTGGACTTATATGCATTGGAGATTACTTTCTGTATCCAGGAAGCAATTGTCCTTGTAGCTGCCCCTTTACCTTTTCTGTGCCCCACTGGCACGAGCAGGAGACGTTGAGACTGTCTAAAGGGCTGTGAGAGACTTAAGTATGTCTTTAACAAGGTAAGGACGTCCAGCGGATGTGGTGTAGATGGATCATTCTCTTTAAAGAATGCTGGCAGAGTCCATTCATTGTCTAAATGAAAAGGAGTGACTACTTTCGGCAGAAACTCAAGTATGGGCCTCAGGACCACTCTATCGTGATAGAATATAATATAAGGATCTTAGGCTCCCAAGACATGCAGCTCTGAAACCCTCCTTGCGGAGGTAATTGCCAATAGAAAAGTCAACTTATACGTCAGGTTAGTGAAGGAACAATTCTCTATTGGGAAAAACTGAGATGTAGATAGATAGTCCAGGACTGTTGGTAAATCCCACTTCGGGAAATAATTTTTCCTAGGGGGTCTCAGCTTTAGAGTAGCTCTTAGGAACTGCTTTACTATGGGGTTAGTAGACCACTTTTCTCCTGATAGGGAAGACAAGGCAGTTACTTGCAGTTTTAAGGTGTTATAACTTAACCCTAATTCAAGTCCAGCTTGGAGAAACCCCAAAATATTGGAAACCGATGCAGAAGGAGGTTGAAAGTCACCCCTGGAAGCGTATTCTTCAAATTTACTCCATACCTTCCTGTAAATAGTGTTTGTGGAAGATTTTCTTGATTTTAATAATGTATCGATTACCGCTGGAGAACAGCCTAGATTTGTTAACCTCTTCCCTTCAACATCCAAGCTGAAAGATGAAGCTTGTCCGGAGCTGGGTGCAGGACATTTGCCTGAGTCAGCAACGTTGGTGAGACTTTCAGAAGTAGAGGTTGTGTCTGTGACATCTGTAGCAAGAGTGGAAACCACACTCTGTTCGGCCAGTATGGTAGAATTGCCAGCACAGACGCTCTCTCCATCATGGTTTTGCGTAAAAAGCGGAAGATCAGAGGCACTGGTGGAAAGGCATATAACAGGATCGGAGGCCACTGCTGGACTAGAGCATCCACTGCCAGAGCTGCTGGAGTAGGGAACCGGGAGAAGAATTGAGGAAGTTTTCGGTTGTATTCCGAGGCAAAAAGGTCTATCTCTGGCCTTCCGAACACCTGAGTGAGTTGGTGAAATGTTTCCTGATTCAGTGACCATTCGTTGTTGTCCACAACGTTTCTTGATAAATAGTCTGCCTTCTTGTTGAGATGACCTGGAAGATGGACTGCTTTGAGATAAAGCAGATTTTCTTCTGCCCAAGCAAAGAGCAGAGCTGCTTCTTGATTCAGGACTCGACTGCGAGTCCCCCCCTGATTCTGTACATAGGCGACTGTTGTAGAATTGTCTGTCCTTATGCATACTGGTCTCCCTTGGAGAAGATGATGAAAGGCTTTGAGGGCTAGACGTGCCGCTCTTAATTCTAACAAGTTCGAGCTGCTTACAGCAGGACGAGATGGCCAGCGAGCTTGAACTGTCTGATTCTGACACCATGCCCCCCATCCTGAGATGCTTGCGTCGGTGGTTACACATATCCATTGTAGTGGAAGGAGAGAAAAACCCCTCAGGAGATGCTCCTCTTCCATCCACCACAGAAGGCAATCTTTCATCACAGGGGAGATTTGTATTTTCTGATCCAGATTTTTCCTGTTCCACTGTAAGAGAAAGGGTAGCTGAAAATCCCGCATGTGCCAATGTGCCCACCTTATCATTGGTATTGTCGCGGACAGTGTTCCCAGTATTTGCAAACATTCTCTTGCCGACAGGTAAGAAACTGAACGAGCTTTCATGACCCATTGGAGTATGGTCGGAACTTTTGTCAATGGTAGAGAGACTGTGTTCTTGATCGTATCGAAAGACGCTCCCAGGTAAGTCATGGACCTTGTAGGATGAAGTTGACTCTTCTGCGTATTTATTATCCAACCCAGATCTTGAAGTAGCGTCAGAGATGTTTGTGTGTCCTTCACCAGTTGTTTCGCAGACCGGGATAATATCAGGATATCGTCTAGATAGTGAAATATTCGGATACCACTTCGTCTGAGTAGAGCTATAGGTTCCTGAAGTATTTTGGAGAATGTTCTCTGTGACGTTGACAGGCCAAAGGGAAGGACTGCAAACTGGAAGTGAAGGTTCTGTACTACAAATCTGAGGTATTGTTGAAATTGGCCGTGAATTGGTATGTGGAAGTAGGCATCCTTTAGGTCTATGGAGACCATAAAGTCGTCTGGTTGGAATGATAGTATTATAGACTGAAGGGATTCCATTTTGAATCTCGGTAGGTAGATATACTTGTTCAACCTCTTCAGATCGATGACTGGTCTCCAATCGCCCGTCTTCTTTGCCACCAAGAAGAGAGACGAGTAGACGCCTTTGCCTCTCTGTGAGGTTGGAACTTCTTGTACTGCGTTTTGTTGTATTAACTGTCTTACGTACTGAAGCAAACATATTCTTTTTACTTTTGAAGTTGGAAGATGGGTTCGATGAAAGATGTTTTTCAGAGGTTTTATGAAGCCCCATCTGTGGCCATCTTTTATGGTCGACAGAACCCAGGGATTTGAAATCTTGTCCGTCCACACTGGAGCGAAGGCCCTGAGCCGTGCTCCAACTGGCAAAGTGTGAACGGACAAGGCCTCAAAAAGACTTCCCCTGAGTCTGACGAACAGAAGTAGTTGACTTTACTGGCTTGTTCAGGTTTGACTGACCTCCCTGCCATCTTCTCTGATATTCTTTCCCCGGTCTGTAGGATCTGACGTTTGAGTACTTTTGAGTCTGAGGTCTCTGTGAAAAGCGTTGCTTTCTTGACTTCCTGTCCTGAGGAATATCCCCCGATTTACCTCCAGATTTTCTCAATATAGCTGTATCCAGTCTTTCTCCAAACACCAACTTTCCATTAAAGGGTATCTTTACCCAAGTTTGCTTGGAGCCTGCGTCCGCACTCCATGGTCTCAACCAGAGTGATCTTCTTGCGGTCACTGTAGTAAGCATTGCTCTTGACGATGCACGGACTCCGTCTATAGCTGCTTCTCCTACGAAGTCGGAAGCAATTTTTAAATCTTCTAGTGCTGACACAATTTGTTCTACATCAGCTCCTGATCTTACAGCTTCCTCTATGTTGTTAGTCCATATCTTCATGGCTCTAGAAAGAGAGGTTAATGCAACCGATGTTCTGCATGCCGCTCCCGCCGACAAGTAAGTCTTCCTCAAATCGCTTTCCATCCTCCGGTCTAAAGGATCTTTAAAGGCTACTGAATCCTCTAATGGTAAAGTGACGTATTTGGCTAAGTTTGCAACGGAAGCATCCACCCCGGGGGCTGAGTGTAGGGAATGCGAGTCGGAGCCTTTCAAGGGATATAATTTCGCCCATCTATTTGTAAAGGAGGTTTTCCCTTCAACTTTAGACCATTCCTCATCTATAATTCCTTTAATCTCCTTCATTAGAGGGAACGAAGGGCCAATCTTAGTCAATTGAGTGTAATATTTTCCAACTTCTGATGATGCCTCTTCTGGGTCAGCCCACTGCAGAGCCTCTTTGATAGCTTTAATCAACGGCTCGACCAGAGAAAACTGAAAGGCAACCGGTTCTTCTCCATCTGAGTTAGAATCTTCCTGTGTATCTACATCCATATCAAGCGGTGGAGGTATAGTCGTTCTTGAAGCGGATGGAATCGAGGGTGCCGAGGTGGAGCCTTTATCAATCGTAGCCACTTGTGCAGCAATTTCTTCTCTGACAGCTTGTTTTATGAGTTGCAATACTCTAGAAGAATCTTCTGAATTAGAGGATGCGTTTTCTTGTAAGCACCTTTCACAAACGATTTTGTCCGGAATTGCTTTCCTACCACACATCCAACAATCTGCCGGATTTGGTCTTGGAGGAGTCTTTCTGCGTTGAGGAGTAGGAGATCTTCTCTTTGATCTTGATCTTGATCTAGGCTTATAGTAATATTGTGGAGATGGATGCCGAGACTTTGAACGACTTTGTCTAGTCGATCGATAAGAGGAACTTGATTGGTAGTTTCCTGAGGTCTTGCGGTCATCTTGGTTTTTAGGTCTAGAAGGGCTGAAAGGAATACTAATTAGTATTCACACTGCCACTGACCCTCCTTTTTTTTTTTTTTTTTTTTTAAAAATAGGGATTACAAACCTTTGGTCTTTTTTCCGATCTTTGGTGCCCCCCATTGTAGGGATTTTTGTAACGCTGCAAGCATAAGAAAGATAGATATCAGAATTAGTCAGAAAATAAGATAGAAAAAGTTTTTTTTTTTTTTTTAAATAGCAACTGTTTGCTGACAATTATACCTATAGTAATAAACGCTGTATCTGTCTGCAAAACAGGAGTGCGCAGGCTTCTTCTAGAGATCCCGACAGGAGCTTTCAGAAGAAGCACCTGTCAGGACGAAAAACGGCTGCTTAAATAGCCCACCAGGCTCTGGGCATGCTCAGACGAGCTTTGCCCACAACAAAGATGGCCGCCGTGACCGGAAGTAAGGGCAAGAAGACCAAACCCCCAGCCAGAATACAAAAGAGCTGAAATCTCGCACGCGCGTGCGCGAGAAGACGCTATGGCGTTCAGCCGAACGGACGGATCTCCCGGAGACTCCCAGAAACTCCAGCCCTCTGCCTCCCGACAGAACAGAAGAGCGGCTGGCGAAACATGCAGCGCCCGCCGCTCCCAGCCAGAATACAACGCTAGGTAAGACACCCATAAGAAAGGGAGGAAACAAGAAAAAAGTTATGCGCAGCATGCACCTTCCGTCTGTATTTAACAGACATTCAATCCTCCGGGATCGGACCGGCACTCTCTGTAGTGCATTTAGTACTCACTGGAGGCTTCCCCAGGGAAAGGGATAAACCCTGGGGGATTTGCTGAGAGCAACAAGAGATATGTCCAACGGAGAGGGAGGACAAACAAAAAAGAATGGTGGTCTATGGGCTTGCAAAAAACTTATAGTTAAAGTGTCCAATGGGGGTTAATGGGCGGGACAATAACCCATCGCATGCTGCCATGGAAGCACCAGGGAAAGAGAGGATTCCACCTCTAGCAACCTGACCGCAGGCTGGGTTCAGCCCATTGCCTCAGGAAGAGAGTTTTGGCATTTTCTCAGATTTTGCCATAACTCTATGGGCGTTTAGCAGATTATATTATAACCAACAGTTTATGCTCTGTCATCATTTACTGAAATTGTGGATCCCGGTCTAGGGAATCAATATCTCAGGCTGTGGACCAGCTAGAAGAATCATTAACCTCTTTAAAGGTGTATTGACCTTGGCGTATTATTCACTGTGAGCAGAAACCTGCTGCAGCCATGGTACTTCAAAAGATTCCTCAAATTACTGTATGCCACAATGCTGAATTAATTAGAGCAGAGTTGAATTACAGGACAATTTAGCCTTGGTTTTCCTGTGGACATGACATGGGGAATTTCTCTTTGACATTTAGTGGTTGATGACAGGCCTGTTTTCTTACTAGCTATCAGTTTCTCTGTGAAGTCTGCATCAGAGAATGTGCTGGGGCTGCTGTAGAGAAGGTTTATGGCTTTATTGCACCAAGGGTAAACACATCTTATTGATCAGAGCTGACCCCTTTAACAAACAGTCACTTCCTATGGAAAGGGCCTGGACTCTGACAGAACACCTTTTAGGCAAAACTAAAAAAACCTAAAAGGGTATTCCGCAGCATGTACTTTCATGTGCGGGCGCATAAGGCGTGGGTGAATCCGTCACAGTGCATACCCTGTAAAAGGGAACGCAACATAGGGGAAAAGTTGCTTGGCATGTTTTGTGTGCCATATGAAGCATACAGTGCATACAATACATGCATCTTGTTACTCCAATGGATTTCTTCACACCACACTGCTAACATGTCAATGACTTTTATTAACGAGTTGCCGCATTCAGTAGCCAAATGTTGGAAAATTACTGATTGAAGTATGACCATGTTCGCATTTGCAATGAATTCCACATGAAATTACAGTTTGCAGAAAAAGTGCAGTAAAAAGGTGATAAAAGTGCGGTAACATGTACCGGTATGTAAAAAAATGTTATTTATGACAAATTCTGCAAAAAAAAAAAAAAGTGCATGGTTTCATTGTTAATTACCGATTTATTTATCAACTGTGAGTACCTGGCACTATTTTTCAGTTCACATCCAACTACATGTAGTCTAAAAGCCTTTTGAGATGCGTTCCTGGACTTTGGAATTTTTCCACAGAAAATACATTTCCTGCACCCACTGGAACCAATGAATATTTTTTTCTGTAGCTGCCTCTGCCTTTTCTTTTTTGAAGCAGGTGCTCTGGAGATTACAGCAAATGCTGGTACATGTCTGTTTTAAGTGGTGTAGGAATAGGGGATACAGAGGTTACAACTGCACTGGGCACCTGGACCAAAGGGGCCCTGCTTCAGCCCCTGTATGAGTTCTTCACTGATACTCTGTTGGTTTTAATAACCTCTGTATGTGCTCTGAATCAGAGATAGATTAATGGGGCCCTTGGCAAGGTAGTAAATATGGGAACCCCTTGTGGTTCTTTTGGTAAGCTGAAGTGCAGAGGTCAAAGAAGGTGGTAGCTGGGCTCCTTGACATCCATAAGGCCCCAAGCACCTGCTTAGGTTGCCTGGTGGATGATCCTACTTTGAATAGTAGTAAAACTGGTTTTCTGCCCTGCTGAACCTCTCTGACGCAGTAGTTGTCTTTGACAGGTTTCAGTGCTCCATATCAATTGTTATGTATAGAGTATGAGGGGGCTCAGGGTAAAACTCACACTGTGGCGCATAGCTAGGACACAAGGTTTGCTTGGAGTTCCACTTTAATCAGTAAGCATTCATGCTGTCGCTTATGCGAATGGAAAAGCATTATAAACATCAGGACATTGTTGATATACAGAAACTATTCCTTTTCTGACCCCCCACATTTTCACTGAGCACCCCCTTATATGACAAAAAGCTATTAGAACCATAAAAAGGTGGAAACCCATGTAGTGCCAGCCATGAGAGCATGTGGCTTAAAAAGTTACTTTTTCACAAACTTGACCTACTATATAACACCAGAAGGACAGATTCACTTGTTGGTGACTGATAGATGTAGGATTCCTCGGCAGATAATGAAATCATTTATGAATGAATAAAGCAGCAAGAAGATGTGAAGAATTGCATTGCAGCTGTGGGTGTGCAGGGCTCACCTTCCCATCCCCCCGCAGCGGCTGAGCACTGCGCATGCGTGGCTTGCCTGTGCCTGTGTTCGGCCGTATGTGTGGAAGAGCAAATAAAGAGAGACAAGTAACCGGCGGCGAATCTCCCTCCTCTACCCCCTCCTCCCTGCTAAACCACTGCAGCCATGTCGGGACGCTCGGTGCGAGCGGAGACACGAAGCCGGGCTAAAGATGACATCAAACGGGTGATGGCCGCCATCGAAAAAGTACGGAAATGGTAAGAAAAAAGGACAACAAAGGAGGAATGGAGGGCGGCGCTGCTGGCGAGGAGAGCGGCGTGACTGGAGATCGGGGCCGGATGAGGGGGGTGCACGGGGGATACTCGCTGGGGGGAGATCCCGGAGTGGTGGGGAGCCGCACTCCCGCCACAGCCGGCAGCCATTTGTCGGCGAGAGGAAGAGAAGCGGCAGCCCCATTCTAGTGGCTGATCCGGTGACTTCCCCGCAGCCTCCTCCTCCCTCATGACTGATCCCCCTCGCCTTATCCGGCACCCAGACATTTCTTTTAAATTTAGCGCTTTGGCCCCGAGGCTCGCAGCTCCCTCCCCCCGTCCTCCTCATGCCGCCGCCGTGTTGTGCTTCTCCTGGCGGCCGCGCTGTACAGACAGCTCTGGGGCTGCGGGAGGAAGTGCAGCTCATCATCACACGCCGGCTGCCTCCGCACTGAGCGCAGCACATGGCCAGACACAGTGACGGGCGGCTCTGCTCATGTCTCTCACACACACAGTCTGCCTCTATCCCTTCCTTCATCCCAGAGAGCCGCACATGCGGGAGGCGCCGCCGGTGCAGCGATGATTCATCCTCTGTGCCTGTCTGTCTGATAGCGATCACTCGGCGGCGGGGACAGCGTGTTCACAAACTTTATTTATTTTGAAATGTACACCTCTCAGGAATTGACAAACCAATAGTACGCTGCTTGCTTATTGTGGGATGACCTAGAAGCTGCCTATTGGACGGCCATTTAAATGTCCTAACATGATCCTTGTAGTTGCAAAAGGAATCCGTTTTACAATTGACCGTGATCCTGAAACATTCAGGCTCTACAAATGTATCTTTTTTTTTTTGTTTTTTTGCTTGTAAGGAACCGTTTAAGCTTTCTGTTTTTATTATTTTGTTTTACACCTTGCTGTTTGTGTATTGTCATTGGATAATGGTTTTGTAAATACAAAGAGACAGATGGCTGCATTTAGAAAACATTTATAACCCATTAGGCTGTTTTTACTTTGTGATGTGAAGCTACATAGTAAATTAATTTAGCTGTGCCCTTAAATAAAAAGGTGAAAATAAGATTTTGTTTTTGCATTTTTTTTCTTCCATTGAGAAAATTGATGTATGACATTGACAAATATATCGAGACTGTTCACTATACAACTTGAATTTTAGCTCTGGTGCATTTATTTTGTGCAGTGGTTTCTCTATATTGTCTGGATTCAAATGTGGTAAATTTAGTGGATTAGAAGAGGCACACATCTGTATGGAGGCAGACCTGCACAGGTCAATTTTGTGTGCGATGGATGCAGTACTTCTGATGGTGATGAAATCTGTCAGTGATATTTTGCAATGCCACCAATTTGAGCAGTTAATGTCTGATGTTATTGATCAGAATCATGATTTAGTAGTTGCAGAAAAATGATCTCAATCGGGTGACAGGTAAATTGACAGCCGCATGGTATGTAGAGCATTGAGGAGCATCAAGAAAGTGGATCAGATTTCAATCTATATTTTAGCAGAAATCTGCTTGAGATTCAATGCTGCATTGTAAACTGCAAGGAGACTTTGGGCAAGACTCCTTAAAGAGATCCAGAGATGAAGAAAGGGTTTTTTTTTTTTTTTTTTTTACCGGGACTTCCTCCAACCCCATCAGCATGGATGCGTCCCTTGCTGTCCTCCCGCAGTCCTCAGGAATCCTCCGTTCAGCCGCAATCCATTCCCGGTACTAGGCTCAGTCTGACGCAGTCTGAGCTTGTGCAGAAGGCCCCCTGCTGATGTCACTGAGCCGAATACCGGAGAAGATTGCGGCTTAATGGAGGCACGCGGGAGGATGGCGAAGGACGCGTCCATGCTTATGGGGCTGGAGGAAGTCCCGGGTAAGTTAAAAAAAAAAAAAAAAAAAAAAAAAAAAGTCCCTCCTTTATCTCTGGGTCTCTTTAAAGGATACCCGAATTGACGGGCGACAAGATGATAGACATGGGTATGTACAGTGGTATGTACAGTGCCAAGCTCACTAATAACTATGCTGTGTTCCTTTTTTCTTCTTTCTCTGCCTGAAAGAGTTAAATATCAGATATGTAAGTGGCTGACTTAGTCCTAACTCAGACAGGAAGTTACTAAAGTGTGACCCTCACTGATTAGGAATTCCAACTATAAAACACTTTCCTAGCAGAAAATGGCTTCTGAGAGCAGGAAAGAGATAAAAAGGTTCAATAGTTCATAGATTTTAGCTCTGGCATACTTTAATGAATGGATCATTGAGCAAAAACAATAAAACAGTTAAAACTTAAAGTAGATTTTAAACATAAAATAAAACTGTGAAATATCTTGGTCATTTTTAGGAGAAGCTAGATAGACACAATTGTTTATTTCATCCCTTTATTTTTGCTTCGGGTGTCCTTTAATGAGCTTGGTCGCCCATGGAACATGCCCTACGTGGCTGGGTGCTAGCATAGTTTAGGGGACCCAGTTCAAAAGGGTGCTGTCAACACAATCAAGTTAGTAGAATTTCACTATAAGATTTCCTGCTGGGTCCCCTAAACTAGACTAGTGCCAATTGTTTTTCAGTCAATTTTTGATTGGGAAGATTTGATCATTTACAAAACTGGGATACAAGTAACTACTGTATGGCACCTTAATTAATGTTTCAGAACATAATCTAAAATTTAATATAAATGCTTAATGACTTTCAACTGGAATTAGGGCTAGTCCACACTAGGTCCGGAAACGTATCCGTGGCTGCGTTTTTCAGTCCTGATGAAAAACTGAGTCCCGGATACTAATGTTAAAAATAGCAGCCGTCCTCACCCAATAAAAAAACTGATCCGTCTGCGTTTGCAGGGACCAGTTTTCAAAACCTGAACGGAAGTTCCGGAATTGCTGCATTTTTACGGACCACGGATACACGGATGGGTAGTGAAAAGCAATGGGAAAATGCAACTCCATCTCCACAGACAAAATAGCACCAAAAACTGATGAAAAACTGATAGCCTGAACTTTATTATTGGCCCAAAATATCCTCCCACTACCTTCCTAATGATAGACGTTTTCTGTCCGTTTTTTGGGGTAAAAAACTGAACGGAAACTGAAGCACTTTTTTTTTTTAAACGGATCAGTTTGCAGTCTGGTGGTACTTCCCCTGATCCCGGACTGCAGCGTCCGTCCTGCAACCGTGCCTAGTGTGGACCTAGCCTTACCGTATCCTTTTAATTGCTCCAGATGGCTCTTTTAATAACAAGGGCTGCACATATGCTGTGGCTAGATGCAGCCGATTCTGCCCTATGGAAAGAATTTGTGTGTGGGGAAGTTATAGCGACTGGACAGCCTCAGGCAATTGGTACAATCATTGGGTATTTAATGATCTGCCATTGCTGTTCGATAAACAATCGTGTGATGCATGTACTGATGCCAAATTTTCACCTTAGGTTATCAAAAATGATTGTCTTGGTCAAGAAAAATCTGGTGTCCGTACATGGGCAATAAGGGGAAAATTGCCCGAAGAGCTTAGAGATAGAGAGCTTTGAAGGGTGTAAAGCACTGTGGCCTCAATATTTGCTAAATTTGAAACATAATAATCCTAAAGGTACCGATATACAGCAGATTCGATCACTGTGATGCTGTGAAATCGTCAACGCAAATGTTGACCGATTTCCATATGAAATCGATCGATTTCAGTTGATCTGTCCAGGTGGAAAATTTCGCTTGATCGCCGGTTGGTCAGGAGCGCATAGTTGCCGGCTTTTAATTTGGCGACAAATGACGCAGCAATACATCACCTGTCCGCAGGTGCGAGCCCCTGGGTCCGTGCTGTCCCTTTCTCTGGCTGGCTTTCTTCTCCATCTCCTCTTCACTTCCTGTCCTGTGAGAAGAGGAAGTTTAAACAGAAGAGTGCCCTCTACTTTTTGAACTTCCGCTCAGGACAGGAAGTGAAGATGCAAAAGAAGGCCAGCCAGAGAAAGGCACAGCACGGACCCGGGGACTTGCGCCTGTGGACAGGTTATATATTGATTGCTGCTAGCAGGAGCGATGCGGCAGCTCCGCAGGTTGTGACTTGATTTCATGCTGAAATCTATTCAAAATCTGTGTGCAGTGTTTGGGCAGCCAATAGATCCCTCTGATCAGAGAGGGATCTATCTGTTGGTCGATCTGATGACTACCGACTAGTGTATGGTGGTCTAGTATTTTCCAGCTCTGTTATTTACAAGTTGAATCGTTCGGTTGTACGTTATCTGCATTCCGTTTTATTGTACCTGTAATTTGTGAACTATGATCTATTGTACATCCCCATGGAAAATGTTGGCACTATATAAATCTGTAATAGTTTGTCACCATGTATGTGATTTTTATCCTGGCAAATGTTTTTGTTTTCTTAATTGTAGACTTCTAATGGTGCCCATACACGATACAATAAAAACGTTCAATTTTCCAGTTTATTCGATCTAAATAATCAAATGAAAGTTGAACATTTTTTTTTTTTTCGATCAGGAAAATTCGAACGATTATCCTGTTTTTTAGAGAAAAATCTGATCGGACATGCTGGAAAAATCTTTATATTCGATCTAACGGAATAATCGATCTAAATTATCTAATCGAAAAAAAATGAAAAATTGTACCATGTATGGCCACCTTAAAGGTCGCCATGCTTGTCGGCCAATCCACCATCTGATTCAATTATTCTAATGGAATCGGATTAAAATTGGTGCCGCCAAGAGCAAGCCGGACTGACGATAAGACCAATTTCAGGCCGAAATTGGTCACATGTATCGATTTCACAAGCTGTAATGTGTAGGGCCCACATACTTGATTAGGTGTGCCATATTGCAATGAACTCAAGGGAACCCCTGGCGCTGCTCCCTCCACCGCCCCCCTTTCCCCAGTGTAAAACTTACACTGTGCTTGAATACTTTAACTGTCTGTGTCCGCCACTAACTCCGTGTCCCATCCACATACCTCACATGATTGCCAGCGTATATATGTGGGCACATGTGTAATGTTACACATGCGCCCATGTTACACCGACAACCACATGGGACATGTGTATGAGGACAGAGCCAGTGGTGGACACCGACAGGTAAAGTATTCATGCATGGGGTACCAGGGGGACACATTTTAGACTAGGGGAACAGCGGTGGATGCGGCGTCACAAGGCTGATTTCAGAGAGCTTTCATGATGGGTATCTGCCTACAGTGTATGGGCAGGCAACAGATCTCTCTCTCTGTCAGATTTGATCAGAGGGAGATTGGTCTCTTGGTTGATCTGCCCATACATCATCTGATCAATGGGCATCTTTAGTGTTTCTTGGGGAGATAAAAATACAGGTGAGTAAAATATTTAATTTGCAAATTCCAGTTCAGCAGGAACTAGAATGTGAGAGCTGAAGCAGAACATTGCAGAAGCTAATGAAATTTGGGAGTTGTTGGCTCTGCCTCTGATTCTGATCAGCCTTTGAAACTGCTGGTTCATACCTGTAATTTGCATTGCTGTGTAATGATACTATATATACACAAGAAACAATAAAATGCCAGTACGTAACTGCAGTGTCTGTAGTTGCAGTAAGGCTCAGGAACCCTGTGCTATGCAGGTACAGTACCGGTAAATTGGTTTTCAAGACTTTTGCAAGTCAAGCATAACATTTTATTAAATTTTGGCTTGTTAAGCAATGTCTTGGAATACAAGTACAGTATGTATACGTGGCGCATGTCATCACGTCTGAGCTGATGATGCTTCTCTTTTTGATGCTGCAATATTGTACTTAAAGGATAACTGAGATGACATGTGACATGATAGACGTGTATGTACAGTGCCTAGCATACAAATAACTAAACTGTGTTCCATTTTTTTCTTTCTCTGCTTGAAAGAGTTAAACATCAGGTATGGAAGTGACCTGGTCAGACTATAGCATAACCCTCACTGATGAGTAATTACAGCCATAAAACACTTTCCTGTCAGTAAATGGCTTCTGAGAGCAGAAAAGAGATAAATGGGGTCAATAATTCATAGATTTGAGCTCTGGCATACTTCAATGAAGGTGTCATTAAACAGAGACAGTGAAACCGTAAAAACGTAACTAGTTTTAAATATAAAATAAAACCGTGGGAAATCTAAAGTCCTTTTTAGGAGGAGGATGATGGCTACAATTGTTTTTCTCATCAGTTTTTTTTCACCTCGGATGTCCTTTAAAGAGAACCCAAGGCGGGGTTCTTCTATCGCAATCCATATACAGAGGCTGGGTCTGTCTATAGAGCCCAGCCTCTGTTGCTAGTTAGTTCCCTCCAAAGCCCCCCCTGTGCGCCGTCAGACCCCATAAATCACAGCCGCGCTATCCGTCTGTGTTTACCTCACTACTGTCAGTCTCGGCTGCTCCCCCGCCTCCTGAATCGCTCCGGTCCCCGCCCGCGTCCCTTCCCTCCAATCAGCAGTGAGGGAAGGGGCGGGGACCGGAGCGATTCAGGAGGCGGGGGAGCGGCGAGATTGAGAATAGTGAGATAAACACAGCCGGCTGCGACACGCTGCGTGTAGCCAGCGTGGCTGTGTTTTATAGGGTCTGACAGCGCGCAGGGGGGGGCTTTGGGGGAAACTAACTAGCAACAGAGGCTGGGCTCTATAGACAGAACCAGCCTCTGTATATGGATTGCGACGGAAGAACCCCACCTCGGGTTCTCTTTAAAGAACTGAGAGGTATAGGGAGGCTGACATCTTTATTTCCTATTTACCTCTTCGGGACCAGACAGCTCTGACCCATTAAAGGACATCCTAGGAGACCCAACAATATTATGCTTTACTTACCTGGGGCTTCTTCCAGCCCTTCAGAAGTCTGTCCCTCACCGTAGTTCTGTGCTGCAGTCCTCCACTGTCCCCTCTATAATGATCGCCGACCTGTCAGGTCTTTGGCTTTTGCGCATGTGCATGCTCCTTCGGCCAGGAGCGCATGAGCAGTGGCTATGTGATCATTATGGAGGGGACAGTGGAAGATTGATGACCAGCACTGGAATACTTTCAGATGTAGCTTTATTCACATAGATTACTGAATAACGTCAGCCAACATCCATATATGTTAGATGTAATTATAGTTCATATAGTTACAGCTCATGCTGCTAACAATAGATGGACCACCTGGTGGGATTGACAGTGTCACATTGTAGTTAATCTCTGGCACAATGGACTGTCGCTGTTTTAGACGGTTTCTCCATCCTTTGTCAAGTGGTAACGCCTTACCATTATCACTTGACAAAGGACAGAGACGCTGTCCGAAATGATGCAGTGTAAAGCTATAGGTCATCGATCTGCCAATGCTCTTGCCCAGCTCCCAATTGTTTTACATTTTTCATCCTGTCTGATCAATACTTTTGATTTTTAGTCAAAATCAATCAAAGATCGATATGACATTTTGAGGAATAGATTCCCGGCAGATGACTAGAATCTGCAAGGAATCGATTGAGAAAATTGAATGTATGGCCACCTTTAGTGTTAGAAGTAGATAGAGGTAGAGGTTCAGTGTGAGAGACAGGATAGGTAAGCAATTAGTAAAATATCAGTAAAATGACATATGCTACTATCTGTACAATCATAAAATATTTAATATCACCGATATTCTACTAGCGGCTTCATCTGATGGACAAATTGCCACACACCCCTCTTTCAGCGTACGCTCTCACTGACCTTCTGTGTACATCACCTGTAAACCTAAACAGCCTTCCGACAGAAAACCTTTTTTTTTTTTTTTTTTTTTTATCATGTTACTTTTATTATTTTGTCTGTGCAGTCAATAAACAAGGAGGTGGTAGTGTGTGGCTGTTACATGCATGGTTACAGAGTGGAATCACCGGGTTACAAGAGGACACCTTGTGATGGTGACCTGAATTGACATTGCTGTGAAATTTTCCTTACAGGAAACTTAGAACTGCTATTTGCCTCAATGTTGAACTGATCTTTGCCTTATTTCAGCAATTTGCCAAAAGATTGACCATTTAGAGCCTAGGTTCTCAACACTTGGTACACATACCCCCAGGGGTCTTTAGAATTAAGGGGGTATTTCAACACACTGTAGTCAATATATTATGACAATTTTTTAGACTAAAATAATGTACAAATAAATCTGAATAGTTAATTAAAAGCATCAAGGAATGATAAGAAAAGTATTTATTCACCATTATGGAGCACACCTTTCAAATATACAGGATCTTCTAAAAAAAAATTAGCATATTGTGATAAAGTTCATTATTTTCTGTAATGTACTGATAAACATTAGACTTTCATATATTTTAGATTCAAATACACACAACTGAAGTAGTTCAAGCCTTTTTTATTGTTTTAATATTGATGATTTTGGCATACAGCTCATGAAAACCCAAATTTCCTATCTCAAAAAATTAGCATATTTCATCCGACCAATAAAAGAAAAGTGTTTTTAAAACAAAAAAAGTCAACCTTCAAATAATTATGTTCAGTTATGCACTCAATACTTGGTCGTGAATCCTTTTGCAGAAATGACTGCTTCAATGCGGCGTGGCATGGAGGCAATCGGCCTGTGGCACTGCGCAGGTGTTATGGAGGCCCAGGATGCTTCGATAGCGGCCTTAAAGAGACTCCGTAACAAAAATTGCATCCTGTTTTTTATCATCCTACAAGTTCCAAAAGCTATTCTAATGTGTTCTGGCTTACTGCAGCACTTTCTACTATCACAGTCTCTGTAATAAATCAATGTATCTTTCCCTTGTCAGACTTGTCAGCCTGTGTCTGGAAGGCTGCCAAGTTCTTCAGTGTTGTGGTTCTGCTATGAACTCCCCCCCTCCAGGCCCCTCTCTGCACACTGCCTGTGTATTATTTAGATTAGGGCAGCTTCTCTCTTATCTTTTACAAGCTGGATAAATCCTCCTCTGAGCTGGCTGGGCTTTCACATACTGAGGAAATTCAGACAAGGGCAAAGCTGTTTGCAGGAAGAAAAGAGCAGCCTGACACTTCAGTGCATGAGAGATGCAGGGGGGAAGAAACACACAAATAATCTCTTGAGATACAAAAGGAATGCTGTATACAGCCTGCTTGTGTATGGATGTATTTTCTATGTGTGGACATACTGTACATCAACCTACTTCCTGTTTTGGTGGCCATTTTGTTTGTTTATAAACAAACTTTTAAAAACTGTTTTTAACCACTTTTAATGCGGCGAGGAGCGGCGAAATTGTGACAGAAGGTAATAGGAGATGTCCCCTAACGCACTGGTATGTTTCCTTTTGTGCGATTTTAACAATACAGATTCTCTTTAAGCTCATCCAGAGTGTTGGGTCTTGCGTCTCTCAACTTTCTCTTCACAATATCCCGCAGATGGAAGCATGAACCCACTTTTGAAACAGAGGCAGAAGCGCCTGACCTGGGCTACAGAGAAGCAGCACTGGACTGTTGCTCAGTGGTCCAAAGTACTTTTTTTCGGATGAAAGCAACTTTTACATGTCATTTGGAAATCAAGGTGCCAGAGTCTGGAGGAAGACTGGGGAGAGGGAAATGCCAAAATGAAGTCCAGTGCCAAGTACCCACAGTCAGTGATGGTCTGGGGTGCCATGTCATCTGCTGGTGTTGGTCCACTGTGTTTTATCAAGGGCAGGGTCAATGCAGCAAGCTATCAGATTTTGGAGCACTTCATGCTTCCATCTGCTGAAAAGCTTTATGGAGATGAAGATTTCATTTTTCAGCACGACCTGGCACCTGCTCACAGTGCCAAAACCACTGGTAAATGTTTTACTGACCATGGTATTACTGTGCTCAATTGGCCTGCCAACTCTCCTGACCTGAACCCCATAGAGAATCTGTGGGATATTGTGAAGAGAAAGTTGAGACGCAAGACCGAACACTCTGGATGAGCTTAAGTTCACACTTGCGGTTCGAGTCCGCAAGTGTCCGGGGGCCGCAAAGAGACTGTACGGGTCTCTGCGGTGGCCACAAGTTGCGAATCCGGAATGTATCAGTTCCGGCTACAATAAAGTAGCCGGAACTAGATACATTGCAGTGCCAGAAAGGCACCGCAAGCATGGGGGATACCGGCGTGTAGTCCGGGCCCCCCAAGTGGCATAGGACCGGTGCTGGAAACATCCGGTCCTATTGCCAGTGTGATGAGAAACATCCGTTTCTCATTGCACAGCATGGCCGCATGTTCGGGTCAGGATTCAGCCCGGGTCCGCAGCCGCACGGGGACGGACGGCAAAAATGGAGCAAGTTGGAAAAAAGCCAGATCATCCCGGAGCTGCGTTCCCGGATCGGATCCGGTCGGTCGCACGAGTGTGAATGGATACATTGATTAACAATGTATCCATTCACGGAGCGTTCCGGGAAGCCGGACCTGGAACGCTAATGTGAACCAGGCCTAAGGCCGCTATTGAAGCATCCTGGGCCTCCATAACACCTGAGCAGTGCCACAGGCTGATTGCCTCCATGCCACACCGCATTGAAGCAGTCATTTCTGCAAAAGGATTCCCAACCAAGTATTGAGTGCATAACTGAACATAATTATTTGAAGGTTGACTTTTTTTGCTTTAAAAACACTTTTTTCTTTTATTGGTCGGATGAAATATGCTAATTTTTTGAGATCGGAATTTTGGGTTTTCATGAGCTGTATGCCAAAATCATCAAGATTAAAACAAAAGGCTTGGAACTACTTCAGTTGTGTGTAATGAATCTAAAATATATGAAAGTCTAATGTTTATCAGTACATTACAGAAAATAATGAACTTTATCACAATATGCTAATTTTTTGAGAAGATCCTGTACATGCATCAATGTGTATTATTATTTTTCTAACAAAAAGGCGTACTTGGTCAATGCAGTCAGGGTACATGCCATAAATATTAAGCAATACTGATTTAGAAGAGACAATTAGGTTAGCAAACACATTGCTTATGCAAATGAGGACCTATTCAAGCAGTCAAAATCATATTTAATTTGACAGACAGGACTAGTTTTTACTACTAGTTCAATGTTGGCACTCATTTATCCGCTGGGCTAGTTAGCACTAGTAACCATCAATTAAAATGCCACTTTTCCAAATTTGTTGCAGAATTTTTTTTGCAACTGGCAAGATGTGTAAAGTGACCTGAGTGTTTTTTTTTTTTTCTTTTTTTTCTTTTTCTTTTTTCCTCTTTCTTAATAAACCTCCCCATAATCGAGGTTTGTAACCATGTACCATGGTGGGGGTGTATCATAACATCAACAGGGTGCTGTTCCTATTGCCCCGCAGCCTGCATGAGGTTTGCCATCTTATCCACCTAACCAGCAATATCAGGAGGGTGTTGATGCCCCCCTCCCCAATGACACACACGATTATGAACAAGGGGTGTGTGGGTTTTTTTGTTTTTTTTTTTAACGCTTTGGGACCGGCCGTAGTTAATTCTACGTCACCCTCTTGGCTACCTAGGCCTGATGTGGCATAGATTTAACGCTGCCTGATCCCTTGCACAGGACGCTATAGTTCTTCCCAACCGGCCCAGATCTCTGCTGTCTAAAGTTCTAAACACAGACAGCAGAGCTCCATATCTCGGTCAGGAGCCATTTTCATTGCCTCCTGATCACTGTGAGCCAATCATAGTGATCCGAAACAAAAACAAAACAGTTAATGCAGTTGATTCATAGTTTACTCAGTCTGCAATGATTAAGCAGTGCGAGTGTTGTATACTTTTTTAGTATCCTTAATATTCCCTACCTTTTGGCGGATGGTCTGTCATTGCTCTCTCTCTAATAAATGTCCTATGTCATTGACAGACCCCTTAGTGAGGACTACATTTCCTTTTCCAGTTGGATCTGCTCTGCTCTCCTATTCTGAGTGATGGTCAGTGTAGCAGCCACCCATCAGTAGCCCTTTACTCTCTAATGCTACATACACACTTGAGATAAAAATCTTTGGAAAAGGCAAGATCACAGACCAATTTTACCCCATTCCATGTAGTATGAGAGCCATACGCTGCACAGTCTATTCTATTGAGCTGAACTCTCCATCAGATAAAAATCTTTGCAAGATGCTGTACACATTCAAAAGATCAGTATCTGCAAAAAAAACTGTTCCTGCAAAATGCATTCATAGTCTATCTGATATCTGCAGATCTCAATACACACCTTGTTTAACAGACATTCATCTGCAGATCAAATCCACCAGGATGGATCTTCGGATCTGCAGAGGATTGTCTGATCTGCAGATGAATGTCTGTTAAACAAGGTGTGTATTGAGATCTGCAGATATCAGATAGACTATGAATGCATTTTGCAGGAACAGATCTTTTGCAGATACTGATCTTTTGAATGTGTACAGCATCTTTGTGTGCAGCATCTTGCAAAGATTTTATCTGATGGGGAGTTCAGCTCAATAGAATAGACTGTGTAGAGTATGGCTCTCATACTACATGGAAGGGGGTAAAATTGGTCTCCTCCTGCATGCTCTTCAGCCACATTGGCATGCTGGGGCAAGAGTGGTTGTTCTGTTGGCTGAAGCAGTGCCTTCTCACTGGCACCTGATCCGTCCAAAACCTTTTATGCATAATCTAAAATGTATTACCGGTAAATGCATAAACAAACTGCCCAAACTTAGGTTCATTGACACCGCTCTCCTGCAAGATTATACTGAACTTGCCTTTCACTGCATGGGGAAAACCCACAATCTGCTTAGTTTGTATTGGTGGTAGCGCTGTTCCATACATTTCATGGAACCATGCAGCATGCAAGGGTCTCTAGAGTATTTTTTTAGCTGGTTTTTGTCATCCTTGATCAAGATTTACAGATGTAAAACTGTAACCTAATCCTCTGATAATTGTATCCGCTTTCCTCCCCTGAACAAACCTTTATTCCTATTACTAGAAAAAGCACTACTAATATAACTTCTACCACCACCTATCAGTGTATGGCCACCTTTACATGTTACCAGTTGTTTGTGTTGGACCGTTGAGCAATAAATAACGCTATGCACTATGTACGGTATATGACATGTTATACTACATAGTTACATTGTTTTTCAGTTACTGCAACTTTTTTTTTTTTTTTTTTCCCAGGGAAAAGAAATGGGTGACGGTTGGAGATACTTCCCTTAGAATTTACAAATGGGTGCCTGTCGCTGAGCCTAAAGTGGATGATGTAAGATATTTGAACATTTCCTTTTACTCCTATAAAACAAAACATTAATTTCTCTTTGCATTCCTCATCTCACATGTCCAGACCGCAGGTAAATTTTTTTCCAGCACATTTGAATAGTAAGAAAAAAAAGTAGGTCCACTAAACCACCCTATCTAGTTTATTGGGTTCTGTAACTGATGCACACAAGCAACCAGTCTAGCTGAAGTTCAACAGACCATGTGACAATAAATCACATGGAGACTGTTAACCTTAAAGTGTACCTGTCACTAAAAGCACACTTCACTTACTAGATGAGGTACTTGTCCACATCTCCAACCAATTATCACACATGTATGCAGCAATAAGCCTGCTTCTGCTCTGTCCCATGTAAAATTGAAGTGCTTTTTTTCAGTTCACTGAATGTGTTGACTAAAGAAAGCTGTAGATGATGATTTACTTTATAAAGTTCACCCCATTACATGGCCAGATGTGCTGTGATAGTTGCATGATGTGAACAGATCCAGAAGAAAGGGGTAATGATCAGATTTATGCACCAGTATAAACAGATGTACGTTCGTCTCATTAGCTTACACAAATGGCACAGTACAGCAGTTATTTGGCTGGTAGAAGGGGACCATATACACACCGTTGATGACCTATTCCATGAGATGATTGGGCATAATGATATTTCCAGCAGAGGGTAAAATGCCTGATTCATACAGACAAGTAAGCATGTTCACAGGCTTACATCACCAATTAATTTAATGTTAATATAACTCGTATAACTCGGGCCTTCTTATCATTGTAAGTTGGTGCAACAAGTTACTATTAGTTTTCAGAGTGTTTTTCTCCTTCCTGTCCAATGCTGCTACACCTGTACAGGATTTTGAGATATTCAGTGATACTTGGAGATGCTCAGCGAGCGATCCGGCTTGCATACACATTGTATTCAGCTTGGAATTGGCCCAGTCAGTCAACAGGAAGTTACTTTGTTCCAATCCCCACCTGCACACAATTTGTATTACATTTGCATACAAGTCAGGATGATTACCCTTACCTCATTGACCATATCTATTGATTGTTCACCTATAACTGGTAGATAACTGGCACTAAGATGCAAATGAAAGTTGTATGAAGCTTGCTGTAGGGCCAATCTAATGCAGTCGTTTAGACTGGCCTATTTGAGGCTTCATACGACTTGCAAGCAGGCTGAAATTTTGCACATCTGGGTGACCAATCAAATTCACCAATTCCACTGTCAGCTGTAAACAACAAGACCATCAACATGGCTTCCAGCAGACTGGGATAATCGGCACAGTAGATACTTAGATTTACCAGTTCAGCGAACTGTTTTTCAACATAGGAATTTCACCGCCACATTTTCATAGTAACGTATTTTATGGGTTACTATTTCCTGCACTGCGTGGATAGTTGTGCTTGCAGATTTGATGTCTATAGCAGTCATTGTTCGTGGCGTTTGTGTGGGTGAGCATAGAGCTTACTGTGCCATAAGAGCATGTACCTGAGAATTGTGCTGTACCTGGAGATATTTGCCATCAAATTTGCAGCATTTATTATGCTTTTTAAAATACATGAAGAGTAACTAACTTTTTATTTTGACTTTTCCTTGTCTCCTTTCAGTTGGTCGTAATCTTTGCTGTTGGTGGGAAATGTGTTGATCTGAAGTTGTTTTTTTGTCGGCAATATACATCCATTTATTCATTTATGTACATTTCTTTCCCTTCAGATTGAGTTGAAAGTGACAGATGAGAATTCGGGACTTCTGAGGCGACCAAAACCCTGTGGAAAAGTCAGATACTGCCTTTTCTACCACTCTTTGTATTTTTGTATTGTAATAGGGAGTGGGACTATTACTAACCAACTAGCATGCCTGTCCAAGCATCTTTCTAACATTTATTGAGTTGTGTGTACTTGGCTATCAGTGAAAAAACTCAAGGGTAACCTAGAACTTTCCTATACACGTGAATTGTGCTGTGTGGTGTTGTCGGCAGATATAAATGGTCTTCGTGAGCTAAATAATAAAAACTATGCATTGAGTAATCAGTTGCAGGTTGGCATTTAACATTGTGGAATGCTTAAAGCTGTCTCTTCCGGATTGATGTGTCCTATTCAGCTGTTGTAACAAATGTTATTAATGTAACATTGGCAAAGCTACTAATATCCCATTCTGCGAGTTATTTTGCTGTTACAGCGGTTGTGGCTGTTCTCAAATTATTTTGTTAAACAGTCACAGATTCCTGATGCATGGAGTCCTTGGGGTACAAGCCCGTTTATCTCGGATTTGCAGAGATCAGACTACTCTTATTCCTATATTGGCTCCTGTTGTAGAAATGGTAGATCTACCGTAATATTGCAACATTTGCACTATGTCTGTGTACTTGTGGCTGTTAAGGTTAATGCACTAAGAGCTCTGTCTTTTGCTCACTTCTTCACCCTACAAACTAGCACATTCACCCTAAACACTACTTCACAACACCATTTTGCTGCCATTAGCTGCAGATTAGTTGTGTAGGACATTGGTTACTATTCACATGGTTTACCAGTTTCAGGGACATAAAGGAATGATTTGCATATTCAGAAGTGATGCATCATGGGTGATCTTTCTCTCACATTAAGATGAATAATTTAATAATTGTGAATACCTTCTGTTTTAAGATGGCACATTTTATATTTACTTGTGGTTTACCGGTAATAACTGCCCTCTAGACAGTTATAGAGAACCTGAGGTGGATTTTCTAAATCTTACTAGGACACAGAGGCATGTTCTCTGCACAATGACATGCCTCTGTGTCCTTCTATTGCCGCTGCCAGTCCCCCCCCCCCCCCCCCCCCCCCCGCGCAATACCGACAGGCTAGCGACAACCTTATTGTTGCTAGCCTTCTGTTTACCTGCAACTTGTCAATCATGGCTTGTCCGCATTGTGCCCCCCCCACATCATCCATTACATGGCTCCGCATTGTGCCCCCTCCCCCCCCCCACCTCATCCATGGCTCCCCCAGCTAGCTTCCTCCAATCGGAAGCTAAGCTGCAACCCGGAAGTACTTCCTGGGTTGCGTCTTGGCTTCCGATTGGTGTAAACTAGCGGTGGGGGGAGCAATGTAATTAAGGAGGCAATGCGGACGAGCCATGATTGACAAGTTGCAGGTAAACAGAAGGCTAGCGACAATCAGTAACTGTTCTGTAGACAGGAAGTACTGATTTTAGTTGGGCCAGGTCTGTATCCCACATAACAGTGCTTACCAGTAATTAGTATAATTAGTAAGCTGCCGCTGTTGTGCAGCTCCAATGTCTTGTCTAGTTTTCATTCTCTTCATCCTATCTATTTTCTCTTCTGTGTCTCTTGTGGTTTTGGTCACTAGATATTTTTGTGTTAGGAAAATAACAAGTCTAGTAATTTACTGTCTTCCAGAAGACCAAAAACAAGAAAAAGGCAAAGGATGAGAAATGTGGCTCAGAACTGACCACACCAGAAAACAGCTCTTCCCCTGGGATGATGGACATGCATGGTGAGTGTAGAGGGCTGCATATATGGGCACACTACATTCTGTCTCACACTAGGAGTGCCTGAAACCTGTTAGGGCTGGAACCCACTAGAGCGATTTTCTGAGCGTTTAGGGAGCGTGATAAATCGCTAGCCATTTCTCTAAACACTCTGCCAATGTAAATGGATGGTGCAAATTCCACAGAAGCGATTGCGATTAGCAAAATCGCAAACGCAGAACATGCAGCATTTTGTTAGTGTTTGCACTTTAATTTAAAGTAATCACTGGCATAATCGCTCATCAAAACTTGCACGGAGCGATTTTGCTAGCGTGTTAAAGTTAATGTACACAGTAACAAAATTTAAAAATAATTGAATGGACCAATCAGACTTTAAAACGCTAATCACCAACTGCTGGCAAATTGATTACACTTTCTAAAAGCGCTCCCTAAAACGCTCATGAAATCGCTTACAAACTGCTCATACAAAATGCTAGTGATTGCAATTAGCGATAGCGTTTTGTAGTGAGTTCCAGGCCTCCTATTGCTATGTAAATAAATTTCTGATTAGAATTGCTAAAGAATACAAAATGCCTACCATAGGGCTGATTTTGCAGACAAATGTATCTGTAATGCTGGGCATACACGGCGCGATAGTTCTTATCAATCTTCAACCATCTTATGGCTCGATTGATAATATCCAACCTGTCCGATCACTGTGGGAATCGATGCCCGCGCGGACGAGCCGGCATCGCGCCAGCGGCTCTATTCCGGCTCATAAACGCGCCGTGTATGTTCAGCATAACTGGAGCAGAAGTGGAGCAATTTCCTAGAGCAACCAAATAGAATTAAAAACAATTGATCTCATTTAAGTTTTCCAGTAAGGCAGAAAAAAAAGATATGAACCAAAGCCTTAAAAAAAAAAAAAAAAAAAAGTCAAGTTTATTTAGAAACTATACCAAAGTTTACAAACCTTTTTCAGTAGCAAAATGTAGATGTGATCTTAAAGAGAATCTGTACTCTAAAATTCTTACAATAAAAAGCATACCATTCTATTCATTATTTTCTCCTGTGCCCCTCTGTGCTGTTTCTGCCACTCTCTGCTGCAATCCTGGCTTGTAATTAACAGTTTTAGGCAGTGTTTACAAACAAACCAGCTTCTAATAGGCTCAGCTAAGCATAGTGTGTGAGTCATTCAGAGTGTGCAGGGGGCCTGCAGAGGGTGTGTATCGCTTCTACCAATCACAAGCAGCCCTGCACATTCCACACAATCAAGCCTTAGGCCTCTTGCACACTGCACGCGATTCCGATTCAGATTCCGCTTTTTAATCAGTTTTTACATCCGATTCAGATTCTGATTTGCAGTTTGCTCCTTGCACACTGCAAATCGGAATCTGAATCGGATGTAAAAACTGATTAAAAAGCGGAATCTGAATCGGAATCGCGTGCAGTGTGCAAGAGGCCTAAGGCTTGATTGTGTGCCTTAGCCCGACAAACAGGACAGAGGAAAGATACATTGATTTATTACAGAGACAGTGCAGTTAGGAAAGACTGCAGTAAGCCAGAGCAGATTAGAACAGGCATAGGAACTTATAGGATAGAAGAACTAAGGCTGAAAAATTTGTTACAGAGTCTCTTTAAGGTGGCCACTAATGATCCAATATTTTCATCCAATTTTACCAAATCTATATAGTCTAATGGTGGCCATACATGGTACACTTTTTCATTTTTTTTTTCTATTAGATAATTTAATTCAGTTATTCAGTTAGATCGAATATAAAGATTTTTCCAGCATGTCCGATCAGATTTTTCTCAAATGGGATAATCGTTTGAATTTCTTGCTCGAAAAAAAATATATTTTCAACATTCCTTCGATCATTTAGATCGAATAAATGGGAAAATCAAATGTTTTTATTGTATCGTGTATGGGCACCATAAAGGTGGCCGCTAAAGATCCAATCTTTCATCCAATCTTACCATATCTAATATAAGGTAACTGTTTTTAAATTATCCATAATATATATTTACTCAATTTACCCTTATACTGCATAGATTAGGTAAAATTGTATGAAAAAGATTGGATCATTAGTGGCTACCTTAATGGTGCCCATAAATTGTACCATTGTTTTAATTTTTTTTCCAATTAGATAATTTTGATTATTCCGTTAGATCGACTATAAGATTTTTCCAACATGTCCGATCAGATTATTATTGAAAAAATGGGATAATCGATTCTTTTATTTTTCTTGATCGAAAAAAAAAATGTAAACATTCATTCGATTCGATCGTTTTGGTTGAATAAATGGGAAAATTGAGTTTTTTTTTTTTTTTTTTTTTTTTTTTTTTTTTGTACAGTGTATGGGCACCTTAAGGGTAAATTGAGTGATTATATTGAATGGATGCAGATTTGTGCAAATGGTTTAACTATATTACCCTGAAAAAGTTGGAAGAGGTACTTAACCCCTTGTCTATCCAAAAGCAGGATGCAGTAAGTTTATTGAATTCTGGCAGCCATTTGTTTCCCTCATGGGGACATGCCGTATTGTGGGAGTGCAAGCGATCTCGGGTTATAAAAATTTGTTTTAGATTAAAGGTAAGGCAGCAAAAATGAGAGATGCCTGGGTTACCCTTCAAGATGTTATGCATGGGGTCTTAATGCCTTTATTAACAGACAAATACATTCTTTAATTTATGTAGCATCTCCATGTTTATAATACATACAAACTATAATGAACCCAGCATAAGTACCTCTGCTTGTTGAGAACCTGTCGCCTGCAGGGTTTGGGCCTCGATCCCTCAGGAAAGCATTCGTGGCAGAGTTATGTACAGACGTATCCCCAGCCTGCAGACTGGTGACCTGCTCTGTTGCTATGGGGAGGGAGAAAGGCTGACAGAGTGGGCAAGGTTAGGAGAACAATGCCTGTGCTTGGCTGAATAGTTTCAAATCCAGTAGCAAAAATACCCGGTCTGCCATAATGCTCTAGGAGGAGGATTCCACGTAACTAAACTGTGTAGGCCAGGGGTCTCACTCGTGGCCCGCGGGCCATTTGCAGCCCTCGATACAATATTTTGTGGCCTGCGATGGCAAAAGCTTCCTTATAGTTCGCTTCAGTGCTCCCAAGTAATCCGCCGCATCCCCGTCGCTAAACGAGGGCTGCAGAGCCCCCAAATCGCCCGGGGGGCAATCCGCCGGCATTTCCTGGAAGGGGCAGAGCTTTCAGCTTCAGCTCTGCCCCTCCTGACGTCAATCGTGGCGCATCGCTGCCTCTGCCTGCCCCTCTCACTCTTCCTTCACAGGGAGAGGCGGCGATGCGCCGTGATTGACGTCAGGAGGGGCAGAGCTGAAGCTGAAAGCTCTGCCCCTTCCAGGAAATGCCAGCGGATTGTCCCCCCCCGGGAGATTTGGGGGCTCTGCAGCCCTCGTTTTGTAGCGGGGACACGGCGGATTACTTGTAATGGGAGCACTGAAGCGAACTATAAGGTAAAATAGAAATGGGCAAAATAGTTTGCTTCAGTGTGAATTTGATTTTGAAATAAAAATCAATGCAAGGGGGGGGGGGAGAGCTGCTGATTTACTTTTTTTTGTGAAATCCCTTATGCGGCCCAGCCTCATCCTGACTTTGCCTCCTGCGGCCCCCAGGTAAATTGAGTTTGAGACCCCTGGTGTAGGCTGTGACATTAGTGAGAGACAGGGTTATATACCAATATGCAGCAATCTATAGATCTAGACGTGCGTTGCTGCTGAAATCAGGATATTTCATGTAAAAGCGGGTATCCTGAATAATTTACTACATTCTACTAAATGTCAGTACAGTGCCTCTTTAAATGTGGCATGTCTCCCTGTTGAGCCAGTATGCCTTGTCTGTGCAAATAAGCTAATTTCTGAAGATAAATAGCAATGGTAGGCCAAAATATAGGAGTGTATGCAACATATAAATGCTTCACTGCTCTATCTACAAAGTACTTACTGATATGAGGGCTAATGCACACTTTTTCTCATTTCAGATGATAACAGTAACCAGAGTTCTATAATAGATGCATCCCCAGTAAAGCAAGAGAACAGCAGTAATTGCAGCCCTGCTCCTGAGAATCTTAATACACAGGCGGACAGCACCGACATGAAGTCTGAAGAGGCGCACTCAAATGCCAGTGAGCACCAGGACTCTGAAGGTGGTACTCCCAGCTACAATTCTGACAGTTAATTTATTGTTGTAGAAGCTACTAAAATGTTCTAGATTTCAGGTGGTTTATCTGCCTCCCCTGCAGAAAAGTGCAGTGCACAAAATTAATAAAATGAGTGGTTTACATAAATTCTAGTTGGCACACACAGAATTTGTTGGAAAACCCAAAAAGTTTTGTTGCCTTGAAAATGTTTTGCCATTAATAAAAGCAATGGGGAAAGGAGGGTGGTGACTAACTTGACAAGAAATAATTTGCTAAATTTAGGAAGCACAAATTAGTCTGCGAGTTCAACAATAAGCCAGCTAACTGTATTTCAGTTATCTCCTGGTTAGACAGCCCTGTTAGTGATGTGTAAGAAGCACACTGTATGAGTTGGCTTTCCTCTGCATTGTCATACAGGATTTCCCGTTGAGTCCAGGCCCATCAAAGGTTATTTTCACATCACCAAATTTACCTTTATCTTAATACTTTACAAGCTGTCCTTGGAATGGTCATGTGCAGTCTACGCAGAAGTATGTCATCCCTTTTGCCCACAAATAACACAAAATATGTTCCCTATAGCCATTTCATTTTATGCTGTAATTATTACTTTCCATTTATCGTATCACAGATGCTTTTTTTTCTTACACAGTCTTGGGTGCACTGATCTAATTCTACTGGTTTCTGATTGCTGCAGTGTATGGGATTGTGCTGGCAGTGGACAGGGCTGTCTGTGTTGGAAGGGTAAAGAGCAGTGCTGGACAGACACTTTTTTTTTTTTTTTCCCCTACCAGTACAGCCCCTTATTTACTTTTTTTTTTTTTGCCTAATTACAATATTCTTTGTAATGTATAAATTGGACAATATCATTTTTTTATTTAGTGTCAATGGGTTTGTCTGTCAAACTTCCATCTGGTGGCCATGATTGTCTTTGGACTGCAGCGTTACACAGGCAAATAGCAGCAGTTTAACATCATGCATGTCAAGTGGTGGTGTTACTTGGCAACATGTGATTGCTGTGCACAACCACTGCTGTGCTAAGATGTGACTCCAATTAGGGGGCTGCCTCTCCACTTCCTGTGCTGAGTGCTATCAAGTGCCCGGCCAGTGCTCTGGAGCAGCTGACAGACAGGTGGTGAATTTACTGCCATCGGCTTATGATGTGAAAAAGGCCTTAAAGAGAATCTGTATTGTTAAAATCGCACAAAAGTAAACATACCAGTGCGTTAGGGGACATCTCCTATTACCCTCTGTCACAATTTCGCCGCTCCCCGCCGCATTAAAAGTGGTTAAAAACAGTTTTAAAAAGTTTGTTTATAAACAAACAAAATGGCCACCAAAACAGGAAGTAGGTTGATGTACAGTATGTCCACACATAGAAAATACATCCATACACAAGCAGGCTGTATACACCCTTCCTTTTGAATCTCAAGAGATCATTTGTGTGTTTCTTTCCCCCTTCTGCTCTCATGCACTGAAGTTTCAGGCTGCTCTTTTCTTCCTGCAAACAGCTTTGCCCTTGTCTGCATTTCCTCAGTATGTGAAAGCCCAGCCAGCTCAGAGGACACTTTATCCAGCTTGTAAAAGATACGAGAGCAGAGAGAAGCTGCACTAATCTAAATATCACACAGGCAGTGTGCAGAGAGGGGCCTGGAAGGGGGAGTTCATAGCAGAACCACAACACTGAAGAACTTGGCAGTCTTCCAGACACAGGCCGACAAGTCTGACAGGGGAAAGATACATTGATTTATTACAGAGACTGTGATAGCAGAAAGTGTTGCAGTAAGCCAGAACACATTAGAATAGCTTTTGGAACTTGTAGGATGATAAAAAACAGGATGCAATTTTTGTTACGGAGTCTCTTTAAAGGGGTGTTTACCTTTTGTATTGTGTGCTTTTCACAAACCTTTGTATGTGTGTTTCTTGATGTCCCGATTGTGTGTATGTATCTATGCTATCCATCACTGTCTTTTTGTATGATGTACAGTAATACAGATTATGTTGGAGTAAGAATAATCCTGGACTTTTACATTTAACTAACATTAGAAATGTCACTTAAGAGCATCGTAAACATACAATCTCCTGTACTAGAGAAATCCACTAGCGTAGTTGCTGATTTATAAATTACGCAAATAGTCAGGATGCCGGGGTCCTCACCCACCCAGGCTTCACACACCTGGTCCGCCGGTGCTCAGACACTCCGTGGCTCACCACTCCAACATGTTACGATAACAAAAATATGAGGTCGGCACTCCACTGGCGATAATAAACTTGCGTTTATTCAAAGAGTTGCAAACACATATTTTTGTTATTGATTTATAAATTACCACAGAACCTCATTTTGTCTGGGTTTATTGTGGTAGAAAAGAATAAATGACTTTAATAAACTCCCTATCTATAAAAGATCCTTGTTGTAGAGGCCTGTGCGGAGACCTGGCTCACAACCTGCTTTGCTAGTGAATCTGATGCCTGCACCTGACCCACAACCCACTTTTTACATTGTAAGTCTCACTTCCCTGTATTGATTTAAATCCAGTAACAGTCTTGCTCAAACAACAAATGGCAGAAAGAAGCACCCACACCCCATCCCTTTCTGCTAGGATGTGCAGAGCACAATTAAAGTGGCATTGAGGATCATGAATTAAAAAATTATAAAACAAACCTGCCCTTAAGGGAGGTTTGTAAATGGTGGTGGGTGCTTGAGGGAGGAAAGTATTTTATATTCAGGGGCTGTTCCTTGTTCTCTGTCTAAATGCACAGCTCCATCTGCGGAAGGTGCAGCTCATAGATGCAGTGCGGAAAATGGTGCAATTACTTCTGTAGAGCTGGATACACACGTCAGATGAAAGTCTTTTCAAACCGAGGAACCAATCTGCCGCATCGGTTTGTCAGGGAGGTTTGAAAGGCATATCCTTTTTAAACCTGCTGTACACTCGAGATGTCCTGAACGGTTCGCCCAGGCGAACTTTAGATGGTTCGCGTTCGTCGGAGAAGGCGAACTTTTGCGGAAGTTTGATTCGCCCTATAATGCTCCATTGAGCAGAACTTTGACCCTCTACATTAGTCAGCAGGCACATTGTAGCCAATCACACTACACTCACTCTTGGCGCCCCCCCCCCCCCCCCTTATAAAAGGCAAGGTTTTCCTTTCGTTTTACTCACTCGTCTGCCTACAGTAATTAGTTAAGGGACAGACTCTGCTAGGGAGAGTTTAGTTAGGCTCTTGTAGGCTTGTTCCTAGCTGATTGTTATTCCTTATTCCTCCCTCGCTCCCTTTCGGCTTTTGACATGCTACAAATTGTTAAGCAAGCTAATTTTTCTTTCGGATTGATCAAAATGGTACATGCTAGGCTGGCTTCAGCATGTAGTGTTGGTGGTATAGTGGTTGTCAGTTACCTACCACACACTGCAACCTGGGTTTAATTCCCAGCCATGGTATGTAAGCTGGCTTTTGAAATACTACAATTCCCTGGATGATGAGACCCTCCTCCCGGAGAGAGGGATTCCTGATGTCATAAAGCAGTGTAGGCCTGCAATTGAACATTCAATTACATTTCTGACCTTAAAACACTGCTTTGTAGTAAATACAGAATTTTTATCTGGGACTTTTGATGTGTATTTTACTCACATGTCTTCCTCCAGGTATTAGACCCCTTGAAACATCTTTTCTATCATTTTTCCAGTCAGCAGAAATTTCTAAATTTTTAAGTTCGCCTTCCCATTGAAGTCTATTGCGGTTTGCGAAAGCTCGCGCACACCGAACCTTCCGAGAAAGTTCGCAAAAAGGTGTTCGCGAACCAAAAATCGGAGGTTCGCAACATCTCTACTGTACACATGCAAACAATCAGTTCATGCAAAAGACCCAAGAAAATTTGTAGTCTCTTTACTTCCTCCTTTTTCACGCATGCGCTGTGCACACAAATGTTAATAAAACATCTGGAGATCACTCATGCACACCTTGTTCAATGAACATTCTCTAGCTCTAGATGAATCGCCCAAGACATCAGATAACTACAGTTGAAAATGAAATGTCGTTAATGCATCAATTTCACAATCAACAAATTAAATAATTTTTATTCATCAGTACCAGTTAAAAAAAATGATATATATGGTTTTTATATCAACTAAATCAGTCACTTTTAGAATCCTTCATAGTCCATTTGAGACATCAACATTTATAATATTATTATAGCATTTATCTGTTCGCTTCGGTAGTTCTTAGCTGAAAAATTGCAGTTGTTGACATCTTTATAGACAGGTAGAACTTTCTCCCCACGCCTACCCTTTCAACTGAGCATGCCCCAGTGTGACTAAATGAGTTCTGGCAATCTATGAAAAATACACATCTTCAATTCTATGCTGGCATGTTCCTAGTTGGCCTTAGAGATGTACCAGTATGAGGGGAGCTCTCTGCTTGTATTAGAGACCCTGTACCGAAAAATAAATCCCCTTAACTTGGGAGGGGGAAGCCTTAGAGTCCCAATGAGGCTTCCCCCTCCCCTGCAGCTGCAGGCAATCCAGTGCTGGCTCCCCCGAAGGGTCCCGCAAACCTGGCTAGACCAGCTAGATTTTTTTTTACCTTCCCTGGCTCCAGCGGGTGGCGCTGTTGCGGCTCTCAGCACAGAGAGAAGTGATATAGCCGATCTCCGTTGGGTCTGCTCTACTACACAGGAGGCTTGCGCCTGCATAGTGGAGCGGCCCCACAGCGATCGGCTATTTCCGCCTATCTCCTAGCGGAGAGCTGATACTGCGTCTGCGCTGGAGACGGGAAGGTAAATATTTTCATCCCCGCTGTTCGGAGGGGCAAAGCGAGACCGCCATGGGACACAGGACGACGGCGGAAGCTTCGATCGGATCCGGAGACTTCCCCCACCCGAGGTGAGTAACCCTCAGGGGAACTTTTCTTAGCCCCGCATACCGCTCTGTGGCCCTATGAGTCCCCCATAATAAATATTTTGTACCAAATGACGTTAAACCCTTTAGCTAGCCAGTTCAAGTAGATTCCTGCCCCCCCCCCCCCCCCCCCAGATCCAGTGATCGCGCAGCCTCCCGGCACAGCTCCGTTCGCTCTATGGAGAGGATCAGGTTTGCTCAAGACGTCATGATGTCGGCGACGTCATATGTGATTCTCCCCATAGTGAAGATCGGAGCTGTCTGGGGAGGCTGCGCCGATCGCTGGATCCAGGCTGGGTAAAGTATAAACGGGGGATCAGTGAGTGCCGGGCATTTGTACTAGCTAGCTTAGTGCTAGTTAGAGGGTTTTCGGCCGCGGGATCTCTGGGGGGGGGGGGGGGGGGTCTAGCAGGCAAAAATAGCAAAACCTGAGCGGCGTAATGCTCAGGAGGTTGAAGGAGCAGCAGCAAACAAGTGGGCAAGTAAATATTATGGTTCCAGCAGTCATAGCAAAGTTTGGGAAGCAAAAGACACAATTGTCTTATGCTTGTTTTCACTGCCTGCAACCCAACCTGCGGCCAGATTAGGCCTCTTTTACACTGTACACTGAAAAAGTGATGTTTTAACTGATCGGTTGTTCCATAGTAGTGCATTGTGTAAAAGTGTCCGTTTTTCAGTGTACAGCGTGAAAGAAGCATAACCTTCACCTGGGCTGCACATCAGTGGTCCAGAGGCAGTGTAAAGGAGTCTTAACCTCCTGAGCGTTACGCCGCTCAGGAGGTTTTCCGGTTAGAGTGCTCCTGAGGATTGTAAAAGCTTTCTTGCTCCCACAAGCTGTAGCTAGCACTAGGCTAGCTAGCATAAGCAGCCAGCACCCTCCGATCGCTGCCGCTCCCCCGATTATACTTTACCCAGCCTGGATCCAGCGATCAGTGCAGCCTCCCCGCACAGCTCAGGTCATCACTATGGGGAGGATCGCACATGACGTTGCCGACGTCATGCGCAGACCCGATCCTCCCCATAGAGAGACCGGAGCTGTGCGGAAAGGCTGCGCCGATGGCTGGAGCTAGGTAGGGTAATGTATTAAGTGGCTGGATCGGCGGCGATCGGAGGATGCCGGGCACTTGGACTAGATAGCCTAGTGCTAGCTACAGCTTGTGGGGCCATGCATGGATGCAGGGCATGCATTCTCAGCCTAATAGAGGTGGTGCATGCCTGAGCGATTAACCAGTCAATTGCAGCATGTTTAGGGATGCGCAACCCCCCTTCCTTTTCCTAATTTTGTTAGTTTGTAACTACCAGATTAGCTGCTCCCAGCCCATACTCCTGAGTTTCCGGTTTGCATGGTAATAGTAGTTATGCATATGTTTTACATCTGATTTGAATGCGAATTGTGCAGATAGCTTATTAGAGGTGCTGCTCATGTGACCGGTTTGTCATTTCAGATGCAGCCTGTTGTGGTATGCGCTGGCCCTCTCCTCAGTGTCTACAGCACACCAGAAACAAGCAGGCGGCTAATCTTGTGAGATTTGACAAAAATGTCAGTGACACCTGATCTGCTGCATGCTTGTTCAGGGTCTGTGGCTAAAAGTATTAGCGGATCAGCAGGATAGCCATGTAACTGGAACTGGTATTGTTTAAAAGATAATACATATGGCAGCATATGACATTGCACGTAAACCGCACCAGTTATTTCAGAGCACAGTGTAAACGAGGCCTAAACCAATACGTACACTCAAACGTGACCCGCATTTCTGGTAAAACACTCTCACACTCTCTCTTGCGCTTGTTGTGCCATGCAATTTGTTCTAAATAAACAGGTGTTTAGTGGAGGAGGAAATGCAGAAGAAAAATAGAGCAACTTCACTGCATTTCCTTTAACCTGTTCTTACATATGTAAGAGCAAGGATCTGCTACCCAAAAAAGTTTATAAGGAGCTTCAGTTTGGACCTTCATCTTTGGCTGCAAAGGACCTATCTTTTGGCAGGAAATCCCAGTGTTTCTTCACTCTCGCCTGTCTGTGGTAAACAGAATGGTGTCTTCTTCGTCCCCCTGAAGAGTTGTGCAAAAGTCCCATATCTTAGTATTTCAGATGTGATGAAAAATATACAATAACCATTCACTTGCATTGAAAACTCTGTCCGACTGATTTAACAGGCAGTTAAAATATGCAAATTTGTGATCTTTTAAAAGCTGTGTTAACTCTTATAAACAAGCCAATATTACACCAATGCATGGTAATCATTAAGGCAATAGTTTAGGTAACAAGTGTGGTACAGACAATGCTGTTCGACTAGAGTGTGCTGTTCTGTGGAGAGGGGAAGCGGAGTAAACAATGTCCTGTGGCATAGGGTACGTTGGGCATATCTATTTTTCAACCTTTTTGTTTTTATGCTAGTAAACAAACAAGGCGACAAAACTTCAAACCAGCAGGGACAGTGCTTATCATAAGAAACTCCACTTACAATCTCATTGACAGGGACATGGTTATACATCTGAAGTAAGGGGTTGACTCTGAGCCTCAGACATGGTATTACATGAATCCTCCACATCCTGAAACATCTCAGCATATCTGTAGAGCCAGAGTTAGATGTTAGAGCCCATGGCAGTACTAGAACTACATAGATATTAAGTGAATTAACACTTCAGGAGCAAACTAAAATTCAATCACGCTAAAGCTAATCTATTCTACTAAGAGTAATATTAAGTTTAGTAGTCACTGAAACATAACATTTTAACCCATGGATCCCATTTGCCAGCTACTTGGAGGGCTGATTTGATTTACAAAAGTCACCTAGGCTAAACGTCATTACACATGCTAGATTCTGGTCCAAAAATGGCTGACACTATACCCCCCCACCCATTTACAGTAGAGATAGGCAATAAAATGATATGACTCAAACTGTACGTAGCTTGGAACTTGGCTAATAAAATGCACTACTGCTGGAGGCGTATACAATTTGCATAGAGGCTGAAATTATTAACCTTTCATTGACCCATCTCTTATTCTTAGTAAAGTTACAAAGTGATGTGACTGAAGACCTTCTGCTGTTATTGAACAATTAATGTAATTTTACCTTTCTCTGTCATTAACTCTGTTTTCAAAACCTTCTCAGTTACTTCAGGACAAAATTCTCAGTCTTCTGTGGAGAGTTCACTAGTAAATTCAGAGAAAATTGAACCACAGTCATCTGGTGATAAAGAAGCATCTACAGAGACTACAAAAAATTCTCAGGTAATCATCGCACAGTGAGCATGGAGAACAAATGGACAAGCACCAACCACAGTCAAATGTTGCAGTGTGCTAGGGGTACATAGAATAGGACTACCACACATACTAGAGCACACCCCACATGAGAGCACCAGAGCAACCTATAATAAACCAGTATTAAAACGATGAAAATCCCACTATGGCACTCAGATAAATTGAATACAATTCTTTATTAGCCTTCCAGGGCTAGCTGCTACCAGGGCCTCTAGCATGCACCCATCAGAACTCAGCCCATGGCATGAAACAGAGGGACCCTGAGCAGTGGCTAAAAAAATGAAATTGGAACTTACCTGGAGCTTCCTCCAGCCCCCCGTAGCCTGTGAGGTTCCCCGGCATCCTCTTCTTCCCTTTCTTGGTCCTGCTGGCGGCTCTGGTAATCCGAGAACTTTGGCTGAAGTCGCGTGTGTGCGCCATCACGCTGATCACTATAACAGTTCTACACATGCAAGGTTCAGTCTTTAGAGAACCGCACATGCGCAGGACTCATACGGCAACCAGTGTGACGCATGGTGCACGCTGGGGCCCACACGCCGGATTACCAGAACCACCAGCGGGACCAGGAAAGGGAAGAAGAGGATGCTAGGGGGCTCGAGGAAACCCCAGGTAAGTCCCTATTTTATTTTTTGGCCACTGCTCAGGGTCCATTTAAGGCACACATGCCATGAGATGAAGCTACCTGAGATAAGCACAGAGGTATGTTCATGCTGGATCCATATACTGCACCTCTGTGTGGTGTTCTTTCCTCGTTGTCCATGGTGCCTGTAAATCACTTCTTGAAAATGTTGACTTTTGGCTGAAGTCCAATGATCAGACAGGAAGAAGCAGGCTTGCTGTGATGGTTCCCTCCTATTATCCTCACATTCCCATCTCTTCCCCACCCCATTCGCTCCCTTTAAGAGAAGGAAATAAAAGGGTGATAGAAGGGAACATCACTGCAAGCCTGCCTCTTCCTGTCTGAAAAATGAGACTTTTACCTAAAGTCAGATTTTCAAAGTGATTACAGGGGGAAGGGGAGCACAATGGACGCACAGAGGTATAGGATCCAACATGAAGATATATCTGTGCTTAGGTAGTTTTATCTCAGGGCAGGATACTTTTACAATGAGCAATAGTAGCAACCACAATTTAATGTTTCCTTTATGTCCACATCAGATTGGTGGCTACAAAGCCAATCTTTAAAGCAGTGGTCCTCAAACTACGGGTCGAATGTGCTCCGCCCCCCCCCCCCCCGAGGCTTTTTCACTGGCCCCCAAACACAAAATGTATAACTTATAGATGTGGCCCACTGCACCTTTTAAATATCCTCAGCCAGCATATAGAATAGCAGTGTTGGCACCACCCATCCACATACTACAGCAAGCAGTCATTTGCTAGCTTCCAATTCTGCATCAGGTGACACTGCTGTCCAACTGGATGGCAGGTTGTCACCTGGATATGCTTAACTGGTGCACAAAGATGTTCTTCAGGTGCCGCATGACTGACTGGCTGCTGCTGGGAGTTCTCTGGGCATGATTGGGGGAAATAAATACCTAGATTCAATGTAATGTTTTTCAACATAATCTTATGCATGTTCTGTCAGCAGTCTGAGGTTTGACCCGGCCCTTCACCGAAAAGGTTTGGGGACCCCTGCTATTAGGAAACAAATTGCACATCTCTAACTGAATTGTTTACAAAGAAAACTCCCAGCTTTTACAAATCAGTTGGACAATGTTGAAAAGCAAAGTCTTTGTGGCACTCACTAGGTTGGGAAACTTGGAGTAAAAGGCATGATTTAGGCACTTCATGTTCCAAAGTCTTTTTCAGATGCTGGCTTTATATACATCAATAATTTCTCTCTAATGATTTCAGGATTCTGATGATGGTGCTGCTCCTCCAAGCAAAAAGGCAAAAACTGACAGTTCGGCACAGAACAGTGAAGCAGTCTAGACTATCCACCTAAACTTATTTTTTTTTTCCTTTTTTATTTGGGGTCGGTTTACTGTAAGGTACATTGGTTACTGCAGCTATAGGACAGCCTTACTGAAATCATCTGCGTCTCTCTTTAATGAGAATAGGACTCTTTTTATCTTCTCAACCTACAAAGCAAAAATGCGACAATGCCTGGACTGGAGGCCAGGACTGGAGGAAGCGGGATATTTCTGTGAGAACTCAGAATACCAGAAGTGGTTGTACACACTCAGGAGGGTCTACGCACTGTTTTCTGTAGTCATTTTTACATTTGTGTTGCTGCTGTATATATGTTTTCCATTTTGCTATTTAACATGTAAGATATTTAAAGATGGTACCTGTTCTTAAGCCTCCATGTGAAAATTTCCATAATTTTTTTTTTGTTTTTTTTTGTTTTTAATGTGCCTTTTTGGTCTAGGAATTTTTATTTTAATATAAAGATCCACATACGGTGGATGAATATGTTAGTCTAATATTTGTAGGAATTTTTAAAAATCTTCATAAGCCATTTTCAAAAGTGGACTGAGCTGATTACTTTATCTGGAAAAATCTGAATGCGTTTATTGCTAAGCATTCATCTGGATCAATGCATTCCAATCCTACCTGCTTCTGCTAGTTTGCTTTTCTCTCTTGGACATCCTAATGCTCATAAAATCCCTGTAACCTCTTCCCTCTTTTCCAGGCAGCTATATACTCAATGTTTCATCCATATTTTTGGATCACTCTATGAAGATGTGGCGTTTGTTGGTCTTATTTTTTTTTCCGTTTTGTTTTATACAGATCAGCATTCTGTTTTCCCGTTTCAGTACTGTAATAGTGTGACTTGCCAGCCCCTTCACAGTTTATGACCAGTATATTTGTTTGCGCTTTGTGAATTTTTTTTGGTTAATACCCTTTACAGTAGATCAGCTTGTGTTTTCAGCCTTCAGCATCTTAGCTTGCTAAGCTCTTTTGTTTGAGTTACTCTAAGTGCTGCTGCCATACAGTGCATGCTCCATGCTCCATGTAGTGTTGTATGACTTCAGGAAGCTGAGGTGTGCACAGTTATGGTTGCAGCGCTTGTGCCTTGTGGGTGGGGAAGAAGTTAAGAATAACAAGCTAGTCAGCACTAAGTCCATTGGCTTGGCATTTTTTGGACAAACTTTAGGGCTCAGGCAACACTATAAGTACTTTTCTGAGTGCTTTTTGGCCTCCAGAGCTTTCTGAGGGCTTTTTTAAAAAAAACTCCCATTGACTTGCATTGTAATCACGATCATTTATCGCCATCACGATTTTAGTGAAAGTCAATGGGAATGTTTTTCAAAAGCTCTCAGAAAGCTCTGGAAGCCAAAAAGCGCTTATAGTGTGTCTGAGCCCTTATAGAAAAATATGCAGTCCCTCCAATAACGACCACCTCTAAAATGTTTTATTTTGATTTTAAAGATTTAAAAAAAAATTAACTTTTTAGTGCAGACAATTAGCCAATACCAAATGTTTTTATTTACAAAATGTAACCTGTAGGTGGCAGTTGCTTCCCTATCCTGTCTTGCAGAAGCAGGTTATTTTTGAGGAGAACTAAACTGCAGGACTGATAAATTGCATACAGATGCTATACTTTCATTGTCAGATGATCGTTTTGGGCAAAAAAGCTAGAGCCAGTATATGTTGCACCAGTGATCCAGCACTACATATTACTGAATGATAAACTGCCAAAATGACTGATATTCAGCATCCCCAACTCATCCTGCAGACTTTACAGTGATTATTTAGAAAAGTATCACCTCGAACAAGCTCAGACCATTGTTCCTGACAACAGTTAGTTATAGGGGATCTGTGGGGGCTTTCACCTAGCTGATATTGCTTAGTAATTACGAGCTCCTATTATACACTGATTTATTATACAGTCTTTACTACACAGCAGCAAATCAGGATTTTCTGCTTACAAAAACATTTAGTTCCACCAGCAGTGGGGCTTAAACTTTAATTTGATTCTTTTTGTTTTTTAGAATTGGATTTTAAAAAAATTCTATAAACGTAATTTAACCAATAATGAGTTACTAAACATTTAAAAGTGAACCTGGCAGCTGCAGTAAGGCTGCTTCCACACAGGGATGTTACAGGCGCACGTTAGTGCAGCCTGTAACGCTCCCCAACTCACAGCAATACAAAGTCAATGGGGCTGTTCACACTGCCCACGTTGCATGTAACGCTGCACGTTCTTCAGAACGTGCAGCATACTATAGCGTTCCAGCGGCTTAAGCCGCGTTAGACTGTTTGCACATGCTCAGTGTTGGGGCGGAGAGGAGGCGGGGAGAGGCCGCTACGTAGCCGCGCACATGGCTACTCAATATGCACTGCACTGGTGGCTGCTGATTGGCTGGCGGTACCACGTGATGCGGAGTGTTTCACTCTGCATCACGTGGTCCCGCCGGCCAATCAGCGCCACTCTCACTGCCCTAATGCGGAAAGAGCCGCTTAACGCGGCTCACTCAACGTCCTCTACCAACACCGGCAGGCGTTGCGTTAGGGGACGTTATGCGACCATAACGTCCACTATAACGCAACGTCCCGGTGTGTAACTAGCCTAAAACTCCTATGTTTAAAAATTCTGTATGTATCATAAGGTGCTTCAATGTGTTATTACACTAGCAACCTTTCTTCTTGCCACATCAGATCTGCTTATTCCAGTGTTGCTACTCGCTGTGTGCCTTGCATTATTTACATGGCTTACCTTCCTGGCCTGGCTTTCCTCCTCTCCTCTCCAGTAGGAGAGTGTCAGAGTGGCATACACCGTAGCATCCTGTTGAATAGGAGGATGGAAGTAGAAATCGGAATTTGGTTGTGTGTGATGGTGTTAAAGCAAGGCGATCTTAGGCCCAGTGCACACCAAAAACCTCTAACAGATCTGCAAAACGCGAGAGGTTTTTGAAGCAGATTTCAGAGCAATCCTAGGCAACATGCCTAGCGGTTTTTGGAGCGTTTTTGTGTAGCAATGTCCAATATTGTTACAGTAAAGCTGTTACTGAACAGCTTCTGTAACAAAAATGCCTGGAAAACTGCTCTGATCTAGCGTTTTTCAGAGCGGTTTTCCACTTTCCTATACTTAAGTATTGAGGCAAAAATGCCTCAAATCTAAATAAGTGCAGCCCCTGAGTTTGCGTTTGTGGAAAAAAACGAACCGCTCTGGTGTGCACCATCCCATGTACTTTCATTAGCCAACTGGTTTTCCTCCTGCAAGCGTTTTAAAACACGCTCCAGAACCGCTCTGGTGTGCACCAGCCCTTAGACTGCTTTTTATTATTTGTTTTGTTTTAGTTACACATTGCAGCATAACAACCCTCTTTACTTAAATATTATAGCTATTACATTAAGTGTAAGTCATTCACACAAGCAACATTTAAAATACAGGTGAAACAAATTTGAGTGCCAGAGGAACCATTCTGTTTCCTACTTAGATTCAAAATGGGAACTTTGGAGGTACTGTAGGAGCTCTGTGTTCCCTGAACTATCCATACCTTCAGTGGAGCAGATGCCCAAAAGTGTCTGTACAAATATGTGAAAGATTATGCCATGCAAAATTGAGCCTAATGGGGGTATCCCATTTCCTGTTTTGAGTGGCTGCACAAGACTATGGAAACAGAATCCATGTGGCAGATATAGAGCACTGGGGCAATGACAGGTCTGTTATTACTGTGCCAGAGCCTCCATCTCCATGATGTCCATTGCGTTTCTGTAACGCAAAAAATAAACTTGGAATAGTTTTTATCAGACAGTGGATGCATTTCCAAAGAATTGTATGCATTGTTCCTCAGTGTAGTGGGTAACGCTGCAGTTGACCACCAGGGTGCAGTGTGTCCATGCTATGTGGATATGCTTCCAATCTGGCATGGTGTAAACTGGCCTTGAGGGATGTGGCTCCAGCAGCATTTTATCTAGTAATGGTGCAGGACATCACTAGGCAGTGTTAGGACAGTGTATATAAAGTACATTTGGCCAATACCTTCCTGACAAGTGGCCAGTAAGTGAGGAATCAGCCGTGTGTGATGGCCCTAATTGTGAGGGTTATTTTTTCCTATAATGCAGCTCTGTATTTGGCATAATAGCTGAAAGTAGAATTGGTTAAAAGCCAAAGTACACATTGGAGTACGCTTCATACTTAAAATGATTGAACTTGCATTTAGACTAAAATTTGCTTGTTAAAAGACTATTGGGGCTGAAATTACAGTCTAAAAGAATAGCTAACCATTTTAAATTGGAAAATGTGGTGGTTCGTTGGGTGAAATTTAGATTCCTGAAAATTTATTTTTAAAGTGTTCATTTTTTTTTTTTTAGCCAAGTGTAGGGCCTGTCTAGTTGTACTGCTTGTGGGGTCACTTGTGTAGAGTGATGATGTTGTAGCAAAACTGAGCTGGTAAGAAAGAGGAAAGAACTTGTTTTACATGAACTGCTTTCTATGAAGAGGTATAGAAAGTGCTGTACTCCACAAATTCCTGTTGCATTAGCCTGATGTGCACTAAACGGTTGCAGGCTTGTGTTTGAATTCCTATAGGCATTTGCACCTCCTTTGCACTGTTGTATAAAACGGTCCCCCCCCTTCTTTCTGTGTATTTCCCAGAAGTGAATTGGTCACTGTCACCACGCTCCTTAGCACAGATGACAGCTGGGATCACAGCCCAGCACTATAAACTGGCAGTGCGTTTTGCTATGTCCAGGTATTCAAATTCTGCAGTTGACGTTTGGCGATTGATTACTGCATGGTGTCAGATGGCTGTGCTGCTATTTTCCTTGTGTAAAAATCATTGTAAGCTCCTGAGGTAAAGATTGGTCACTATACAGCCCTGATGGTTTTACATATACGTAGCAACAAAACACTCTTCCATGTCTAGTCTATACCAGCTGAATTACCATGATCTTTTATATTTAGGTACACAAGTCAGCTGCAGCCTTCCACATATATGGACTGTTTTCTAATCTGCACATACACAATGAATTTTCAGGGTGGTGGTGACTTTTCCATTAGGAATATACCTCAAGACATCACAATTGTAAATTTTCTATGTATATATGAAATTGAGTGGCGGTATCATCACTAATGCATCATCCAAATCTAGTAAAATTCTGTCTGAGATATGAATGTATCTGCTGTGTTACACACTATCCATGTCCACAAATGAAGAGTACCAGAGAGGGCTCAGAACACGTAAATGAAATTGCTGCATGAAATCGTTGCTGGTGTATTCAATTTAACTGAAATCAGAAAGTTTAGATGTCTGTTTACTTGAATTAGTACAAACATCCACTTTATTTGTTTTTTTTTTTTTGTGTGTTTTTTTTTAAACTCTAAGAAATTCTATACCATTGTGTTACAGCAAATGGTACACTGGTGGAAACAAGAATTCCCCTTTTTAGCAAGAAAAAATGGATCATTGTTCTCATATTCTGAATATTTTTTTCCCTTGATGGAGTTTGCTTGGAGCCTGAAATAATATGAAAGATCATTGAACAAAATACAAATCTATATATACAAGGCGGCTAGGCACACCTTAGCACTGTAGACTGGATTTGCACATAGACTTGTGCAAATGACTGTCCTGCCCATTGAACAAGCTTTCAAATGCCAGTATATCAACTGACCTTCCTTCTGTTTTTGATTGGCCCAAATCCAAGCTGATGTAGGAGGAACTACAAGGGGAGCAGCCCTATGAGGGGCCCTAAACTACTTGCCTTTGCTTCTCCAATACTGGGTTCCAGTCTCTAGATCAGGTGCTGTTGTGGCCACCATTGTTATGCATAGGATAACTATAATGGCTACACCATTTTGAAGGTTAGCTTGATGAGCTTCAGTTTATATGTTTTTACGTGCTTGGTTGTAGATGACCAGATTTAGGGTCAGGTCTTCTGAACTGAAGGTCAAGCAGACCTTTAAGTTGAATTGTTAGCTGTAGATTTGTCTGCAATTCTGAAAATGGTCATAATTGGGCAACTTTTAAAGTATTTTTAAATGCAAGCATATACAGATATTAGGGGATGGCCATGAAGATGCAGATAATTCTAAGTAGCGGCTATATTTGATTAGTCAGTTTTCAAGCTGCGTATATTTGCGTTGTTTTCATCTTGATCATCTCTATTAGACATGCAAGTGTCCGTAAGCAGAGCTAATCTTGAAAGAGGCTGTTTATGAGCTTAGAACAATCGGGTCTCTTAGGCCTCTTTCAGACAGACATCTGAACTGCGTGCTTGCCGAGCAGTTCAGTCTCCCGTCTACCAGCTTTCCTTAGTAATAAGAAACTGAATAATATCAATGGGCAAACAGTCTTTTTTGCAATTGTAGGATATTGGGCTCGGTTCACTTAGACAAACGGCATGCCTTATCAGAATTAACACACTTGATCAGAGTTAACATGCCTTGTCAGCGTAGCATAGCGAGCGCTAAGAACTTATGCCTGCTAATTGGCAATGACGACAGCTCCACTCGTCTTGCCCTGAGCCCCTGCGGGTCCAATCATTTTAGAGGACATTATCCCCGCACTTTGGCCCAGTAGGCTGCTTGTCACTTGACAGGCAGCCTATTGGGCCAATCAAAGTGTGGGGATAATGTCCTTTAAAGTGACTGGACCTGCAGGGGCTCAGGGCAAGACGAGTGGAGCTGTCGTCATTGCCAATTAGCAGGCATAAGTTCTTAGCGCTCGCTATGCTACGCTGACAAGGCATGTTAACTCTAAGGCATGCTATTTGTCTTAGTGAATCAAGCCCATTGTATTTAATGTCATAGGTATACAGTGACCTAAAAATTGGATTCTTATAGCCATGCAATTCACAAGTCTGCTTAAGATGACCGCTTATTAAATTGACATTTAATATATTTTTTTCTAAAATATTTTAATCCGTACATTACTGTAAGAGCAATTTTCACTCTGTACAAAAACGTTATCAATGCTTGATACCACTGACCTATGTAGATTTTTCTCACAAATGCATCATGTTCTGGACGTTTAACTGATTTAACATTCTGCTATTTGTAACTTTTCTCTTGTATTTATTCCATTGGTAGCTATGGGTTGTACAGTGTACAACAATTTCTTTTCAAAATAAAACTACAGAAACTTGTTTATGGATTATCATTTGTACTTCCGTCTGTATCTCATTAAATTCTGAATTATACGCTGGGGGTTGCAGTGCAGTTCCTGGAAAAACAGGATCTCAACTGAATGGAGGGGAAAGTCCTATTGCATGTTATGCCTGTGCTGCAGCGTGGTGTATACAGTGCATGGGAAGTATGCTTCACCGCAACTGTTACTGTGTGTTATACAGTACGCATTGTGATATTGGCAACACATCCTTTACACCACACTGGACGCATCATGGCAATACAATGGTATTGGTTTAGTAATGCAAGCGCTTTTTTGGTACAGTTAACGTTTTAAGTCAAACTAATCTTCGCCCCCCCCCCCCCCAAGAAACTCTACTCCAAAACAGTCAATCGCTAGGCTCACCTAGAAAATTGCTAGGCACATGCCTGAAATCGCTCTGAAAAGATGCTTCAAAAACGCCATAACAGTTGCAATTACGCTAGTGCTTTTAGGTGTGCACCAGCCCTTATATTGTCTGATTCAATGCATTACTGTGAAAGTAGCGCAATTTTGTATAAAAACTAAGGTAGCCATTTAATTTTTCTAGTTTAGTGCCTATTCTGCGGTATCAGTGTTTACTGTCCTTCTGACTCTAGTAAATATGCAATTAGGTATTGCTAAATTCTTCTTCTTGAGCTAAGTAATTAGCATAAGAGACAAAACTAGCCCCCCAAAAATAGAACTTAGGGCCCTTTTCCATTAGCTAACTCTCGCATGAAGCGTTTTTGCGCACGCGTTAGGTCGCTTGGCATGACGGGAAGGTGCGATGCATACATATCGGCGCTAGTTATAATTCATCTGATGGGTACCGGCTTCGTCGTAAGATTAAAAGTTCCCAGATGTGTTACAACGTAACGCTCTGGAATGCTTTGTCTAATACACGTGTCAAACTCCAGGCCTGGAGGGCCAGATCCATGCTGGTGTTTAGGATGGACTGAGCAAGAAAGTAATGTGTTCTACCTGATGGACCACACCTTTCCTGATTCAGACCCATCAATTCATTTGAGCTGTATAAAAAAAAAAATGTGTGAGGATCTCGGCCCTCGTAGGACCGGTTTGACATACCTGGTCTAATATGAACAGTAACATGAATCAGAAGACTTTTATGCTGCCTTTCTTACCGCATCCTAGGTACGTTCCATCAAAACGGATGGAATAGCTCCTAGTGTGAAAGAAACCTTAGACCTTTTAACCCACTAGCAGTGCCTTTCTAAGCCTTTTTGTAAGCGCTTGTGATTGGAAAACCTCTTGATAATGTAATGCTACGTGTGTGATCCCACTTGATGTGATTTTTTTTTTTTTGATTTTTTTTTTTTTTTTTTTTTTTTAATCCCTCATAGCATTACATTAGCAAAAGCTTTACAAATCACAAGCGCTTAGAAAAGCACTTTTAGTGGGTCTCAGGCCTTACAGCTCTTATATTTTTTTTGTGAGTACATTCACTTGAATAATATTAGGTAAAAAAGGAGATTACTAGAACAGAATGTTACATGGCCAAATGTTTGCAGACATTCCTGATTGTTTTGCGGTTTCAGTCAGGTCTTTGAGCAGGAGCCTAAAACCAAGCAATTCTATGTATCGGAAGGCATACTCCTATCTAAGCATGCTCCTAAGGAAGGCACGCTCCTTACATAGCACCGAGCGCTGCTATGTAAGGCATGCATTAGTGGCCGTTTCTTCACATTATGGTGTGCTGCTTAAAGAGACTCTGAAGTGAATAAAAATTGCTATTTTTACCTTCTAGTTCGCTTCAGTATTCTCATTAGATGTAAACCACTGCAAAACTAGGGCTTTAAATCCCGGGGCGAACATCCACGACTATCTTGGTCGTGGATTGTGCTGCCCTGAGAGGCAGAGCTTTCTGCTGTAGCTCTGCCTCTCCTGACCAATCGCCATGCGGATCTCCGCCTCTCCCCCGCCCCTCGCTGTGAAGGAAGAGTGAGAGGGGTGGGGAGAGGCGGCGATTGACATCAGTAGAGGCAGAGCTGCAGCTGAAAGCTCTGCCTCTTTCAGGAAGCGCCGGCCGGATTGCCCCCCTGGGATTTGGGGGGGGGGGGTCTAAAGCCCTCGTTTTGCAGCGGTTTACATCTAATGAGTACTGAAGTGAACTAGAAGGTAAAAATAGCAATTTTTGTTTGCTTCAGTCTCTTTAACAGTGCAGCTTAATGACTCAAGCCCATATAGGGTCAGACTCTAATCAGCTAATTAATCCAAAATACCTGCAAAGGGTCTCTGAGCCTAACTGACATAAATTAACTTTTGCACGATATTCTAGTTTTTTGAGTTTCATCTGTAAATATAAAAAAATATCTTCTAGTTCTCTCAGGTAGCCAACTTATTCATCTGGCTGCTGGGTTTGTATGATTGTATCTGACCTTATTTAAATTAGTACACTTTTAATGTTAAATATAATTTCCTGTCCACTTTTTCCAATTTACTAAATACTTGAAATTTAAGGAATTGTTCATAAAAATTGTACTATTAATGGGGACCCTATATGCAGATTTTTTTCCCCCTCTAGTGTAGAGCTTGGTGATGTTTCTTAATGGCACTTCCATGTAGCACAACCTTTCCAGCATGTTGGTAAATATACTGACCTAGAAATCCAATTATGATTTTTTTTTTATGGGTTTTGAGTAGGGGTGGTGAGTATTGTGAACATCATCATCTTCTTTGTTTGGGAGTCTTTGGTAATTCTGATTTGGAGGTAGCTGTCTTTTCACTAAGGATTTTGTAATTTTTTTCCTGCAGTACGTTCCATGTGTTGACACCTCTGCTGTTCAGGTGTGTAACTAGAATGGGGTTATCAAGCAATGCTAATGCAATTTTTACATCCTATCGACAGGGGATCGGAGGGGAAGTTGTACTGTGTGTACATGTCCAAATGGCTCTCAATCGATTTTTCCAATAACTTTGCAAAATCGAACCCTTTCTCGATCATAGATTGGACCTATTAGAAATAATCTCCCAATTCCTGTCAATCGAATAGGAAGATGCATTGTGTATTCCCAGCATTTTGAGGTAGGAGTGTAAATATTGGTCTTTACAAATATGTAAACTGCTGCATGAGGACTTGACTTGTATGCCTTTAAGTTCCAACAATACAAGAAGTATGAGCTTTACAAGCAAAAGGCAGTTAATGAAAACCTTTGTATTTGGAAACCTGCAACCTTCTTGATGTAGAAGTTGCCTAAAACTTGGAATTTTAATTGAAATAATGTTGTCCTTTTACAGCATACTGCATTCAAACAGTTCCCTGTGTGTTTTAATTCACCCAAGTTGCTGTCTTCCTTCTGATGCGCTCCATGCTGGGTTCCATCCTCATAGTGGAAATTCCGGTTTAGGAGGCTGAAGTGTAAGAAGATGTAATGTGACATTGGAGCACAATGGAAGAGAGGCGACATCATAGATGAGTTATCCCTGCATTCAGAGCCCTCACCCCCTGCACCCTGGGATGATTTAGAGAAATTAGTCTGTTATGGTCAGCAGCTGGCTGGGCCCTCTGGGTGCCTTGTGCATTGCCAGTACCCCTTGAAAGAAAAATATTGTGATGCCACTCAAGATAAAGTCTAGCCCTGCCCAGGCCTTACTTATAGCCTGGGTATACACTGAAATTATGAGTTTAACTGGATTCTGAGGTGAGAGGCCATTGTGCTGCGCCGCCACATTGTCATTTCTCTGGTGCTTTCACATTGAGTGTGATGTGGTGGGTTCAGATAAGTGTTCCCTGTATAACCATACATTGTACCATATGCCTCACTGTATGGTTGCACTGTGAAGTGTTACTGCATAATACATTTCAGCGATGTTGTGTTCTTATTGCAACGCAACTGACTTGGTGTGAGAGGGCCATTAAACCAGATCAGTTGCTTGGCAGTCAGCATCAGCAGTGTTTTAGCTATATTGTAGACCCTGAACAAGCATGCAGATCAAGGGCTCAGATTGCAGCCTGACTAGATTAGCTGCATGCTTGTTTCAGGTGTGCAATTCAAAGTATTAGTGGCAAATGATAAGCAGGACAGACTTTTTGCATTGTTCAAAAGGAAATAAATATGTTTGCCTCCATATTCCTCTCACCTTAGGTTTGCTTTAGTAGAGGTCTTAAGTAAATCTAGATTGATATTGGTAAGGATATATAATATGATGTAGATCAGTGTTCCCCCAACCCTGTCCTCAAGGCCCACCAACAGTGCATGTTTTTTTGGAAATCCACACAGGTAGTTAATCAGCTCTGCGGAGACACTAATTAACCCACCTATGAATGTTTGTGGTTTTCTGCAAAACGTACTGTTGGTGGGCCTTGAGGAAAGGGTTAGGGAGCTCTGATGTAGATACCTACATCCCATCAGTGTTCCCCAACCCTGTCCTCAAGGCCCACCAACAGTACATGTGTTATAGAAATCTACAGAGGTAGTTAATCAGCTCTGCTGAGACACTAATTACCTCACATGTGATTGTGTGTGGTTTCCTGCAAAATATGTACTGTTAGGCCTTGAGGACAGGATTTGGGAGCTCTGATGTAGATGATGCCTACATCATTTACATGATGATTCTACTCCATCTGACCTGCACACAACCTCTCCAATCCAACGACACCTGGCTGTGAAAATTAACCATGACACCTATTTTGTTTACATTCTGTGACCAATGAGAATATTTCTGCTGGTCAATAGGAATTCCAAATTTGTTTATGCTGTTAAAATTGGCATTTGTATACTGCACAATACGGCTGCTATACTGAATGTTTGTAACTTCATTGTTTACTTTTAACTATCCATAATGCAGAAGAAAACGCTAACACACAATCATTCACTAATGAGTAAGCATCATAGTTTACCAAGCAATGTACTTTAGAAAGGAAATTGCATACTGTAATCCTTTCCTTAACCTTGCCCGAAACATGGTTCTGTGTTAGCCATCTGTGTCCGTCTATTCTTAGCTTCACTTTCTCTTCTAATATGCAGGGGAGCAAGGGAATGTCCTGAGGCACATGTCATAACCAAGTGATTCACAGAATGTGTCTAGATGCAATATTTGGAATGCATGCACATTAGGTTCCATCTACCATTAGGATACATTGTTGCAGCTGTGTTTGCACACAGTAGCTAAGGACAGATCAGGCCAACTGCACAAGGAGCTACCTAGTCTGATATTGTCTTACCAGAAAGACCAAACCCAACCACAGCATATTACTGAATATTAAAGCTTCACAGTGCTCAGTTGCGTTGCAGAATAATTCTGCATGCCAATTTACTGCCCATGCCCATACAGTTCTATGGGGTTGTTCACAGTACTGTATTGTAACTGATTATGTTATTCTAACTCGCTGCATGCAGGCTGTGTATTAACCACTTCGCATCCAGACCTTGTTTTCCCCTTATTGACCAGAGCAGTTTGGACACTTTAGCGGTGTCCCTTTTTAATCAGCCATAACTTTATCCTTACTCATGACACCTAACTGATCTAGGTATCGTTTTTTTTCAGGACAAACTAGACATTCATTGGCGGGTATTTTATCCCTAGACCAAAAACGTTTTCTATGCATTTTAATGGGAAAAAGAGGGGGGAAATGAAAAAATGCATTGTTTTCTCAGTTTTTATCAATTCCAGTTTAAAAATAAAAAGTACCACAGGAGATAAAAACATGTCACTAGTATTATGTCACCCAGTATTGAAAGCAAAATATGTCCCAAGTATCAGACCCCCCTTATAGCCAGATGTGTCCCCCATATCAGTCCCCCAGTATAGCCCAATGTGTTCTCTGTGTTTGGCACCTCCCAGCATAGATAGATTGTATCTCCAGGATTGCTGCCCCTCATGTGTCCATATGTGTCCCCAGGAATAGTGGTCCCCCATTATAGCCAGATGCGCCCTCAGGATTTGCAGGTGCACCCAGGATTAGGCCCCCCCCCCCCCCACCATTATAGCCAGATCTGCCCCCAGTATAAAATTATACATTTGAAAAAAAAAATGTGGCCCCTCATACTTTATCCCCCCCCCCCCAGCTGCACATTTTGCCCCCCACCAGGGGTCCACACACCCCCATTAGACCCAGCCAGATGCTCCCCCCCCCCTCCCAGGCAGCCCCCTCGGTGGCCAGATCGCTATAAAAAATAAGAAAGCAGCCTAACTCACCTTATCTCGTTCCAGCGATCAGCCTGCAGCCCAAGCCTCCAATCGCCGCTCTGCACCCAGCCCTGTGATGCCGGTTACCGGGTCCCGGCTTGATGATGTCATCAAGCCGGGACCCGGCTATTCAGCATCACAGGGCTGCGTGCAGAGCGGGGATCGGAGGCTCGGGCTGCAGGCTGATCGCTGGATCAGGAAAAGGTGAGTCAGACTGCTTTTTTATCATTTTTTTTTTAGCAGATCCGACCACGGAGGGGGAGAGATGAATGATCACGCTGTTTGCTACAGCGGTGATCGTTCATCCGCGGGGGGGTCACTAATTGGCTACAAGGGAACATTTTCCTTTTCACCAATTAGTATTGCAGCTGTTAGTGCCGGGAGGTGTGCTCTGAAGCGCACCTGTTCCTGCACAACAGGGCTGCAAGCAGGTCAGTATATCTACGTCGCTGTGGCTTGGAGAGAGCCACGGCTGACGTAGATATACTGTAGCAAAGGACAAAGTGGTTAAAGTGTATGTCCAGTCTCCATTGCAGTTCACACACAACTTTAATGCGTGTGTAATGTTACTGCACACTGTGAATCCAGCCTTAAAGGAAAACTATTGATTAACTTGTTTTTTTTTTCATCCTGGGATTCAGAGAGTTCCTGAAGTGCTGGTAAATGTATACATTTCACTTGCTTATCTCTTAATTACTGTATCAAATTAATTTCACTCTTAACTGACTGCATTGTGTGTGAGAGAAAGTTATCAGCAGCTGCCTGTGTCCTGTGTCTCTGACTGCAGTGCCTGAAGAGAGCAGAGGAAATGTAACTTGTTATAAACATTTGTAAGGACTTGTTCAAACTATGAGCACTTTTCATTTTTTATAAGCGCTTACGATTTTAAAAGCGTTTGAGCAATGTTTTTCAATGTGAGTATTCTGACATGAGTGATGAGCTTTCTTTCCAATCGCAGACGTGGCTCCTGCACCATTTCCTTAGCGTTTGTGCTTCAATACAAAAAATAGGGAAATTGCAAAGCGCTTTGAAAAGCGATTTGGTGTGAGTTTTTAAAAATAAATGCATTGTATTTATTCAGTTCCAAGTCAAATAGTTCATTTCCTGATTTCAAAGATTTTGATACAGTAAAGAAGCATTCCAAAACAGTGGAACACAACTTGAAAGTTACACCAAAGCATTGAACAGATTTATATTGAAAATTCTAGAGATAATCTAGGCTACTCTCCTAGATGCTAGCATCCCTCACAATACCAAACTTGATCTACATTACCCAGAACACACACCCACTATACTATATTCCAATCTGTAACCACCAGAATATCTATCCCAGGCCCAAACTCCACAATAGCAAGAGACCAAGATATTTCATTATATTTTTCAGACAAATAGCTTTATGCCTCACCAATGATTTAGCGTTTGTTTGTGTATCCTTTTGTTATACGTAATTGGCAGGCAATTTATTTTTTTATTTGTAAATTTAAAAAAAAAAAGTGGTTTAAAAAAAAAAAAAAAAAAAAAAACCAAACATTTTTTCACTCAAAGGACATTCAAAAGGGGAAAATACAGTTTGGCTCCTGTCATCCAATGCAGTATACTATCTTTAACTTGTTTGTCTGTTTTCAATTGCAGGGGTCTCCAAACTTTTTTAGTCAAGGGCTGGGTCAACATACTTTAGACTGCTGGGGTGCCGGAGTGTACATAAAATGATGTAGAAAACAACATATTGAACCTACCAAATTTTTCGCCGTGTAAGACACATTTTTCTTCCCCCAAAATTATTTGGGAAAAGTGGGTGCGTCTTATGTGGCGAAGATACGGATTTTGGGATGCAGAGGTGCGCAGTTAAGCAGTATATACATTACCTGCTCCTGCCACCACGCTCCTGGCTCCAATCCTGCTTCGTGATCCTCTTCTTCTATCTACCGCTGCTGCAACCGCAAAACATCGCTGCCGGTCCTAATTAGCTGCGCAGGGATACGCTATCAGCACACCACGTGCACCGGGGTCACGCATGCATATACGTGACCCTGGTGCATGTGGTGTGCTGATAGCGTATCCCTGCGAGGCTAATTAGGACTGGCCAGCGATGATCGGCGGCTGCAGCGGCGGTAGATAGAAGAAGAGGATTGCGAAGCAGGATTGGAGCCAGGAGCAAGTAATGTATATAATGTACTCATGCTGCCTGCACTGGAGGACACACGTTCAAGGGGACACTGCCACAACAGGGAGACACTGCCATAACCGTAGGGAAAATGACACGGGGACACTGGCTTTAACAGGGGGACATGGCAGGCACAGGGGGCCACTGGCTCAACAGGGGGACACTGCCACAGAGGACACTGGCAGAACAGGGGAACACAGGAACAGCCAATTACTACACTGAGCACATAGGGGAACATAAGCAGGCAACATGAGAATAACCAATCATTACTCTGTCCCATTATGTGGTGTAATAGTATGTTGTGTAATCTTAAGAGGCCCCTGCATCATTCACACCTAGGTTTAGCTTTTTTTTTTCCCCCTGATTTTTGCCCTCTAAATCTGGGTGCACCTTATAGGCCGGATCGTCTTGTACGGCGAAAAATACGGTAGGTAGTGTAAACAGCACCTGCAACACAATCCCCCACACGCAAAGCAATACATGTTCAAAATACATACTAGATTTTCCAAAGTACCCCCAAAACAACCTCCTTTGCCCAGTAATTGCAAGGACTGCAAATTATCCACCCCTACACACACTGCTTTTATATCACCTCTAACCACCCCACCACCACCACAATGTTTTTGCGCACCAGACAGTGAAGCATACCCAGGTGACAACCTGCCATACAATTGGACAGCAGTGTCACCTAATGCGGAATTGGAAGCCTGCGAATTACTTCTTGCTGGCTTCCATGTGGAAAGGTGGTGCCAGCACTGCTGCCGCTTCTTGTGTGTGGAGGGCTGGTAAAAAAGCCTCAGGGGGCCACATTCGGCCCACAGGCCTTAGTTTGAGAACCACTGAATTAGAGGTTTCAAAACACAGGTAGTCCCCTACTTACAAAAAGGTTCCAGAGGTAGTCTGAGTATATTTGGCTGCAGCAGCCTTGCCTTGAGTTCTCATATAGGAGATAACTTGGATGGGACTGCTAAAAGGTTAAACTGCTGGGCGTTCTGATTCCCGCGGCCGAGTTTTTTTTCGCCCAATTTTTTTTTTATCATGAATCCAGCCTTAAAGGAAAACTATTGATTAACTTGTTTTTTTTTTCATCCTGGGATAACTAATAACGCTACATGTTACACACAAACCCAACGTGCGCACTGTGAATGACGCACAGGCCTAGTATTGCTGTGCGTTAGTCTGCGTTGAAACATTTTCTAACATGCGATTTTAACGGCGCACTGTGAAAAAGGCCTGAAAGGTAACTCGACCAGTTTGTAAGTAGGTGACTGCCTTTAAAGGAGAACTGTAGGGAGGCTGCCATGGTTATTTTTTTGTCTTTGTGCAATACCAGTTGCCTGGCAGCCCTGCTGATCTATGTGACTGCGATAGTGTCTGAATAACACCAGAAACAAGCATGCATCTAATCTTGTCAGTTCCGACATTAATGTCGGAAACACCTGAATTGTTGCATGCTTGTTCAGGGTTTTTGGCTAAAAGTATTAGAGACAGACGATCAGCAGGACAGCCAGGCAACTGGTATTGCACAAAAGGAAAAAAAAAACATGGCAGCCTCCCTACAGTTGTCCTTTAATGCTTTCCCAAAGAGAGCTTTGTAAAGAATGTCCATTCCTCCAAAAAAGGGATAGTTCTTAGTTATACACTGTTTTGCTCACACTGCAAGAGCTTTTTCTAAAAAAGTTTGATTTTAAAAGTTTTTGCTAATGTAATGCTATGTGTGTGTTCTCACTTTTATAAAAATCCCCCATAGCATTGCATTGGCAGGAGCATTTCAATACAAGTGGTTAAAAAGACCTTGCAGTGTGAAGCAGCCCTTGGGCCCGGAACTCTCTAGAGCTTTTTTTTTTTTTTTTTTTTAAGTTTAGGGAGCGCTTTCAATTGCTAGCAATTTCCCTAAACACTTTGCCAATGTAAATGGATGGGACAGATTACACTACAGCGATTGTGATTTAAGCAAATCGCAATCGCAGGACATGCAGCATTTTGGGAGCGTTTTCATTCTAATGAATTGTATAGGAGCAGGAAAATCGCTCCCAAAATTGCTTGCAAAATGCTATCACAAATCGCTAGCGAATACAGAACAAGCCACTTAAATGCAACTCGGCACTAAATCGCTAAAATACATTAAAAAACCCTGCTTCTTAGAAAGGTTCGTAAATAGTCAGGACCGTGGGGGGGGGGGGGGGGGGGGTTGACAGGCGGGGCATAACTATAAAACCATGGGGCCATTCTGTGAAATTTCATGGCCCCCTTAGGCTTTACCTAGCCCCGCAACTGTGAACAAGAGTGGTCAATTCCTCTCTGCTCCGCCCCTAACACACATTCAGTCCCCATTCTCTCTGATGGTTAGGTTGTAGTGGTCAGCAGGTAGAGATAGGCAGATTGTAGTAACCAGCAGATTGTACTGGCAAGCAGGTAGTGATAGGTAGATTATAGTGGCCCCCTGGGTGCTGTTACAGGGAGATGGAACACAAGGACAGGAAGAAGAAAGCAGTATGTACGCGCATGAAGGAACCCCAGCAAGTATTTGTTTACCTCTGCCAGTGTGTCCTCCCTCCTCCTACACCTGGCTATCTTTACTGTGTGCACCTATTCCTGGCCACCTATTACTAGATTAACCTATCCCTGCCTACCTATACTGCGGCCACCTGTTACTAGCTACACCTATCCTGGATACCTATACTTCGGCTACACCTATCCCTGGCTGCCTATACTGCGACCACCTATTACTAGATACATCGATCCCTGGCTACCTATACTGCGGCCACCTACTACTGGCTACACCCATCCCTGCCTACCTATTACTGGCTGCACCTATTCCTGGCCACCTATTACTGGCTACACCCATCCCTGGCTACCTATACCCAATTAAGGTTTAGGCACCACCGGGAGGTTAGGGTCCACCAAAAGGAGGTTAGGTATCAAAAGCCACAATTTGCGGCAATGACAGTAATGGCCCGTACTCACGGGCTGCAGAAGTGGCCTGTCGCCAGCACACGTGAGCGTGCTAGCGACAGGCCGGCGACAGCTTCTCTCCAGGTCCCTCCGCGTACACACGCGGAAGAGGGACCAGCGGCGAGACGGAAGCTGTCGCCGACGTTCCTCCTCCCCCCGCCGGAAGCTTCATTCACCTCTATGGAGGTTGCTGTCGCTAGTCCGCGTACTCACGCGGACTAGCGACAGTTGCGGCGGAGGTGCGGCGGCGACTGTTGCCATGCGATTGAAACTTTCAATCGCATGGCGACAAGAGCGGCGGGCGACAGTTCGGGGTGCGCGCGCGTGCGACGGCCCATACTCACGGGCGACCTGTCGCCGCAACACGCGCGCGCCGCGTGTTGAGGCGACAAAAGTCCCTCGTGAGTATGGGCCATAAAGTTTGGGGGGAGGGGGGGGGGAAGAGCTAGGAAGGCGCTCCTGAAAGGTTATGAAAGCCTATCATCTCCCCAACAGCCCACTCTATTTATGAACCTCCCTTAAGGTGCGTACACACATGCGACTATTTCGTTCCCCGATCATTTCAAACGACGATCGTTTGAAAGAAAGCAGCCAACGACCATGAAGTCTAACGACAGATGAGCTAGATCGTTCAAAACGAATGATCTAGCTTGGCGGATTTTTCCCAACAACGATCGTTTGCAAGAGTAGTACATCGTTGGAAACGATCGTTCGTACTAGACCTGACATGTGCATTTCACTATTTCTCCATGGAACTTTTCATTTTTATGCGCAAGCACAATCGTTGCTTTATGTGATGTAACGTTCGTTTTAACGATCAGATCGTTACACACCTTTTACAACTAACTTTACTTAGGTCGTTCTTTCTTCAATTAAAAGTTTGTTCGTCGTTCATAACGAACGATCGTTGTCGCATGTGTGTACGTAGCATAAGGCCAGAAACCCACTAGCAGCGATTTCTAATCGCTAGCATTTTGAAAAAGCTTTTGCTAATGCAGTGCTATGGGGGATTTTTATAAAATCAAATCACTCAAGTGGCATCACACCCATAGCATTACATTAGCAAGAGCTTTCAAATCGCTCAGAAAATCGCTCCTACTGGGTTTCTGGCCTAAGGACTCATTCACACTACAAGAGCTTTTCTGAAAGCTTTGTGATTTTAAAAGCTCTTGCTAATGTAATCCTATGTGAGCGTTCACAATGGAGTGATGTGATTTTGTAAAAATCCCCCATAGCATTGCATTAGCAAGAGCTTTTAAAATCTTTAGTGCTTAACCTCCTTCGCGTTACGGACGAGCTCAACTCGTCCAGCAACGTCGGAGGGCGCCGCTCAGGCCCTGGTGGGCCGATTTGAATAATTTTTTTTTTTTGAAACACGCAGCTAGCACTTTGCTAGCTGCGTGTTTCTCCGATCGCCGCCGATTCGCTGCTACCCGATGCGAAAGAGGGCCCCCCACGGCAGACCCTGTGCGCAGCCTGGCCAATCGCCACCAGGCTGCGCTATGGGGTGGATCGGAACTCCCTGTGACGTCACGACGTGGATGATGTCATTCCGTTCGTGACGGGGAAGCCCTGCAGGAAATCCCGTTCTGAACGGGATTTCCTGATGGGCGTGATCGCCGGCGGCGATCGGAGGGGACGGGCGTATGGCGCAGGGAGGGGGGAATCGTGTAGCTAGCGCCAGGCTAGCTACATGATAAAAAAAATTAGGTTGAAAAAACCCTCTCACGGCCGCGGGTATCAAAACGCCAGGGAGGTTAAACAGCTCTTGTAGTGTGAATCAGCCCTAAGGGAATGGTTTGCTTTTATATATATTAGTAATTCAGTGTTCAGTTCACTTTACAAAGTTAAATCAAACCCGATGTAGTGGACCCCCCGCCCCTCCCCCCCAAAAAAAAGTGGATCTTTAAAGGAAACCTGAAGCGAGGAAAAACAAACTAAAAGTGTGTCCCAGCCTGTGCTAGTGGGATTTAGAAGGTGAAAATAATTACTCACCTAAAAAGAGTGAAGGCTCTGGCTCCCATAGAGCCACTGCGGTCCTCTCTTTGCCCCCACATTTCACTGCCAGACTCACCTTCGAAGTTTCTGGCTGGAATTTCCGAATACACCATGGAGACTCCTTAGAAGGCTTCAGAAGTACCTGCCCGAGTACTTCCGAAGATAAGCGGATCTATACTGCGCATGCACAAGTCCAGGCTTGCACATGCGCAGTACGGATGCGCCAATCTTCTCAAGCACTTTGGGATGTGAGTGCTGCAAACACCTTCAGCGAAGTCCCGAAAGTGTGACTTTTTTGCCCATTATAAAATACTAGTGACCTTAGCCCGTCCGTTCCTTGGCCCGTCATACCTTACCGTGCGTCACTCCCCCTCAGTGTCTCTGCGTCCCTGCACATGCGCAGAGCGCAAAAGGGACACAGACATGGGACGCAGAGACACTTAGGGATTATTATAGAGGATTTCCTCTCCCTGATTTACATTCTGAAATGTATTACTGGTGGTGACATCTTTAATCCTGCCAGGTGATTTGTATGGAATGTTCATTACTGAGAGTTCTATGCACAGAGGGAGATACTGCTTGCTTGGCAGTTGGAAAAATACGTTATTTCCCACAATGCAACGAGGTTCACTAACAGCAAACTGTCAGGACTAGTGTTGATTTTACTGAATAGCAACGTACTCATAGCTACTCTGAATCAAAATTTAAATGAGACAGCTGTGACCATGGGACGAGGGGGGTTAACATACCCATGCAGCTGCCTGATCTGATAAGTCGCATTCCCTGTCACTCCTGCGCTTCCACCTTCCGGGTTGAAGTGAAGTGGAACACGATTCCGAGTAGCCCCCTCCTTCAACACCTTCAAGAAGGCCCTCAAAATTCACCTTTTCACTCTGGCCTACCACCCCTCACAATTGCTCTAAACCCACAGCTGAACTCTGGTCCCCTACCTCTCGTGTCCCTACCTCTCTCTCTAGATTGTAAGCCTTCATGCAGAGCCCTCCTCCTTTTGTGTCCTACCTGATCATGCACGTCCATTACTGTAAACTCATGCTATGCATTTGAGTAAACCTAACTTGCCTAATCTCCATGCTCCATCTAGTGACTGACTAAGCATTACCTTGTACTCCTTCTGTGCTGTGTGATCTAGTTTTCTTGTATTCCTGTATTGTCATATTGCTGTATGTCACCCCTAAATATTGTCCAGCACTGTGTAATATGTTGGCGCTTCATAAATACAATAAATAATAATAATAACCAGGAGTACATAGCTACTCAGTAAAATCAACAGTAGTCAGGACCATGGTCATGACATCACACTGTGGGAGGGGTTTCACCACACACACACCCCCCTATTTGAGATAAGGTAAATATTACACGCACGCACACAAACTTGAGAAAAGGTAAAGAACACACACACACACACACACACACACACACACACACACACACACACACACACACACACACACACACACACACACACACACACACACACACACACACACACACACACACACACACACACACACACACACACACACACACACACACACACACACACACACACACACACACACACACACACACACACACACACACACACACACACACACACACACACACACACACACACACACACTTGAGAAAAGGTAAAGATTTCTCACACACACACACACACACACACACACACTTGAGAAAAGGTAAAGATTTCTCACACACACACCTATTTGAGAAAAGGTAAAGATTTCTCACACACACACACACACACCTATTTGAGAAAAGGTAAAGATTTCTCACACACACACACACACACCTATTTGAGAAAAGGTAAAGATTTCTCACACACACACACACACACCTATTTGAGAAAAGGTAAAGATTTCTCACACACACACACACCTATTTGAGAAAAGGTAAAGATTTCTCACACACACACACCTATTTGAGAAAAGGTAAAGATTTCTCACACACACACACACCTATTTGAGAAAAGGTAAAGATTTCTCATGGTGAAAGGTGATATCAGCTACTGATTGGAATTAAGTTAAATCCAATCCCTTGTTGTTACAGTTTCTCTCTCCAAAGGCTTCCCATATCCTCCTCAACCCAACAACAGTTGGCCGGGATCCTTTTAGTTCACAGCCGCACTCATGGACAACTGCGGCCGTACTGCACCTGCACAAGTACAGCCACATTTGCGGAGTAGCATGGACCTGCTCCTGGACGAGCGCTCGTACACCTGGGGAAGTGGGGCCATGTGGACATATCCAACAAGCTCTTTGTCAGACACATTCAGAGGGCCATGTGTGCGGTGGGGTCCAGGAAGACACCGGAATCCTTTGGACTAGCCAGAGGCTTACCCCTACCTGGATATATATATATTTTCCTGTGCATGTCTGCTTTAAATTTAGCCCCGCCCCTGCCACACTACTCCGCTGCACTGATTGGCCGCCGGGTCCCCCGAACAAGAGCGAGGATGTGGGGATCCCGACAGCCAGAAGAGGCTGCAGACAGCCGGGGACAGAGGCTGGAGTCCCACTGCGCAGCACCGATCATGCGCGGGACTCCTAAACAACATGCAAATGAGGTAATTCCCTTACCCCGACCTGAGCATGGGCTTACCGCTCGCAGCTCTTTTTTCCTACCCAGAGCTCAGGTCGGGGTTACCACCAGGGAGGTCAAAGGATACCTTAGTACAAAACGAATTTAAAAACAGGGAGCAGGCATGTTTAGTGGGCATGAGCCCACTGCTCCTGCCGTTCTCCTCCATCCCCGTTACCATGTACCGATCGGCCCAACTTACCTCCTGATTGGTGTGGTCAAGGCTGACTGTGCAGGCACTGCCTGGGGACATACATCCTTGATCGCGCGCCTGGGAATGCTCTGCGCGTGTGCACTATGTCACAGCTACATAGTGTGCATGTGCAGAGTGCTCCCGGTCACAGGATCGAGGACACACATCGCCAGGCACCGCCTGCGCAGTCGTCTGTGACCACCCTGACTAGGAAGTAAGTTTGGAGGATCTGTACATGGTAATACAATACAATAACATTTCTATAGCACTTTTCTCCCATAGGACTCAAAGGGAGGACACAGGAGAATGGGGAGCAGTGGGCATGAAGAGAGCCCAGTGGGCATGAAGAGAGCCCACTACACATGCCTCCATATGTAAATCTTAGATCAGCCTTTCTCAACCCTTTTACCCTGGAGGAGCCCTGCAAATAACTTTTGGATTTCAAGGAAGCCCTGCAAACAATTTTTGGATCTGGAGGAACCCTTGCATTAATTTTGCAGGAGGCATGGTCTTTAGAAGTATGTGAGGCTGTTTATTTCACTACTTCCTATTACACTGCCACTCATTATACTGTCTCCTTATCCTAGTGCTTTTTATTAATGTACTCATTATTATTCTGACCCCCAATTTAGTGCTTATTTTTTTACATTACCCCCTTTTATAATCTGCTCTATTACACTTCCCCCACGATGGGGGAAATGCCAAGGAACCTCTGCAGACTACTCAAGGAACCCGGTTGAGAAAGACTGTCTAATGTATTGAATAATTGTTGTCCTTTTCTATAGAAAGAGGAAGTAGACGAATTTGGCTGTTGTTTACATTATAGACGGCTATGCAAGAACAAAAGAAAGTGGAAGCATTCCGCCTAATAACCGTCCACAACACACCCAGGAACTCTGGCAGCAACGTCACCGAGTGGGCGTCGTCTAGGGCCGGTCGGCTGGGAAGCCTATCAGCAGCGCCTTCCTGCCCAGTTTCCGTCACTTTGGAGAATGGTCGCTGTTGATTTGCCCAGGCGTACGTGACGTCGGTGAGGCCCCCTCCGAGTCAGCGACAATAACGCAGAGAGAAATCGGCTCCGTGTACGGGGATGCCCCGCCGGTGCCGGGAGGAAGGATGATGATGGCTAAGGCGCTGCCGATGCACTTGACGCGAACCGCTGTCTTGGTGAAGCAGGAACAGGATGACGACTCGGATACAGACGAGCCAAACTTGCTGCTCAAGAAGTCTGACAGCGCCGAACCGCAGATCATCCACAGCGGCCACTTTATGGTGTCCTCCCCGCACAGCGAGCACCCGCCCAAGAAAGGCTACGACTTCGATACGGTCAACGAGCAGGCCTGTCAGACGTACAGCGGCAAGACCAGCACATGTCACCTGTCAATAGACGCTTCCCTCACCAAGCTGCTGGAGTGCATGACTCTGGCGTACAGGTAACTGGCCAGACACATGGCCCGCTATGCTGCTGACCACCTCCATTATAGCTACCGCCAGTGGGTGCCCTGGTGTCTGCATACCTGCTGACACACAAGCTGTACACCGCTTCACTGCTCTGTTGCTGACACACAAGCTGTACTCCGCTTCACTGCTCTGTGGTGCCACTCATGTACCGATGCATAGTCTATACTGCTTCACAGCTTTATTGTACCACACATGTACCAATACAAACTGCATCCAGCTTCACTGCTCTGTGGTGCCACATATGTACCAATACATAGTCTATACAGCTTCACAGCTTTATTGCGGAGCAGTCCTTTTCAGCACAGGAATGTGACACACATTACCAATATACTGCATACAGCTTCCCTGCTCTATTGTACCACACATGTACCTATACATACTGTACACAGCTTCACTGCTTTGTGGTGCCACACATGTACTGATTCATACTCTACATCTTTACTGCTCTATTGTGCCACACATTTACCAATACATACTGTATACAGCTTCACAGCCCCATTGTGCCACACTTACCAATACATACTGTATACAGCTTCACTGCTCTGTGGTGCCACACATGTCCCAATACATACTGCATCCAGCTTCACTGCTCTGTGGTGCCACACATTTACCAATGCATACTGTATACAGCTTCACTGCTCTATTGTGCCACACATTACCAGTAAATAATCTATACTGCTTTACGAGCTGTAAAGCCACACGTGTCCCAATACATAGTCTATACAGCTTCACTGCTCTGTGGTGCCACACATGTACCAAGTCTATACTGCTTCACAGCTCTGTGGTGCCACACATGTACCAATGCATAGTCTATACTGCTTCACTGCTCTGTGGTGCCACACATGTACCAATACATAGTCTATACAGCTTCACTGCTCTGTGGTGCCACACATGTACCAATACATAGTCTATACTGCTTCCCAGCTCTGTGGTGCCACACATGTACCAATACATAGTCTATACTGCTTCACAGCTCTGTGGTGCTACACATGTACCAATACATAGTCTATACTGCTTCACAGCTCTGTGGTGCCACACATGTACCAATACATAGTCTGTTAGACCCCCCTCTCAAAAGACGCACCTGTTGTCTCCACCCCACCCTTTAGATTGTAAGCCTCCGGCAGGGCCCTCCTCCCTAACGTATCCAGCTTGATTATGCAATCTTACTCGCAACCACCCCTCTTGTAGACTCGAACAGTCTCTAATTTGACCTATGATACTGTATTGTTATCAAATCATTTGCATGATCTTGTTTTGTTGTGAGTTTCCGTATGTTCTACCTGTATGTTAACCCATTTATCTATTGTGCAGCGCTGCGTAAAATGTTGGCGCTTTATAAATACAATAAATAATAATATACTGCTTTACAGCTCTGTGGTGCTACACATGTACCAATACATAGTCTATACAGCTTCACTGCTCTGTGGTGCCACACATGTACCAATACATAGTCTATACTGCTTCACTGCTCTGTGGTGCTACACATGTACCAATACATAGTCTATACAGCTTCACTGCTCTGTGGTGCCACACATGTACCAATACATAGTCTATACTGCTTCACTGCTCTGTGGTGCTACACATGTACCAATACATAGTCTATACTGCTTCCCAGCTCTGTGGTGCCACACATGTACCAATACATAGTCTATACTGCTTCACTGCTCTGTGGTGCCACACATGTACCAATACATAGTCTATACAGCTTCACTGCTCTGTGGTGCCACACATGTACCAATACATACTGCATCCAGCTTCACTGCTCTGTGGTGCTACACATGTACCAATACATAGTCTATACTGCTTCACTGCTCTGTGGTGCTACACATGTACCAATACATAGTCTATACAGCTTGACTGCTCTGTGGTGCCACACATGTACCAATACATAGTCTATACAGCTTCACAGCTCTATTGTGCTACACTTGCCAGTATATACTGTACACAGCTTCACTGCTGTGGTGCTACACATGTACCAATACATACTGCACACAGCTTCACTGCTCTATTGTGCCACACATGTACCAATGAATACTGCTTCAATGCTATTGTGCCACACGTTTACCAATACATACTGTACACAGCTTCACTGCTCTGTTGTGCCACACATGTACCAATATGTATTGCACACTGCTTCCCTGCTCTATTGTGCCACACATGTACCTATATATGCTGCACACAGCTTCCCTGCTCTACTGTGCCACACCTGTACCTATATATACTGCACACAGCTTCACTGCTCTATTGTGCCACACATGTACCAATATATACTGTACCAATACATTCTGTATACAGCTAGGCACATTACCATGTGGTGACACACATTTACTAGTACATATTGAACTCAGCTTCACCATTCTATAGTGCCATGTATGTACCAGTACTTACTGTGCACAGTTAGTGGTATTCTTCTCTAGTGCCACTTCATACTGTACACAGCGAACCACAGCTGTCTGGTGGTGCCACACGTAGCAGTGCACTCTGTACACAGCTAGCTGCACAGTACTGTCATGGCACATGTTCCAATACTATACACAGCTAGCTGCATTGTCTGTTGGTGTTAGCACTGAACAATACATATGGTAGACAGCACTAAGCTCAGACAAAGGGCTTGATCTTTTTGTATACCGAACAATAGGTGCAGACATATGCTATTAGGTTTGCTTAATACATTGGTGAAAATATTGCTCAGATGACTTAAACAATGTATCAGATTTCTGTAAAGACATATTTAATAATAATTATACCTTAAAGTTAGTATCACAAAATATTCTTTGAGTTCTGTGCAATAGGGCCTTGTTTGCTAAAATGCTATAACTGGAGTTATTGCATTCTCCTCGGCTTACTGATTTTACATAGCTCTTGATCCCATAAATATAATGCATGATGTTAAGTGATTTTACAAGTAGTTTGCATTTTGAGACCAAAGCATTTTATTATTGTCATTGGATATCAATGGTAGATAGATTTAACATCTAGAATTGCCTTTTTTATGCATACACCCCAACTGCTGGATGGTACAAGCTGTGGGTTTTGTTTGTTTGTTTTTTATGACAAGAAATCAGAATATGGTGTATTTGCCAAGTCTGGATCGCGTCTAGAATTGTTTTTAGTCAGGCAGGCATTAATACAATTTCAACATTAGTACAGTTTGCCAGATCACATGCTTGATAGATGCAATGCATAGATGCAAATCAGCGAGGAGTATTCACACAAATCCAATTGTATGGCTTTGGGGAGATTAGGGGAGTTGGTTGCTAGGTGGTCTTGGTTTTAGGAGTAGTTGGACAGCTGGGGGGGGGGGGGGGGGGGGGGAAGAGGAAGAGAGTGTGTGCTTCTGTGTGTAGAAGTTCTGGTGGGGATGGATCGTTTTAGCGCTGGCCTGATGGGGAGAAGGTTGAAATAAGGATTGCCAAGGTGGGAACGGTTGTTCGCTATCCTGCTAGCCTTGGTTCTCATCCTGGAGCTGTAAGGAGGTCCAGTAAAGGCAGGGGAGGTTGGATGATCCACGATGATTCTGTAGTTTGTTTTTGCCGCTTATCTTGCAAAAGATAATTGCCTGGCTGCAATGAGGAGAGAAATGTTGAACTTGTTTTTCAAACTCTGTACAATCTGGCTATTTGATGTGAACTTAGACAAAGTAAACTGTCTCTTTACTGGACCAGGGCCAGTGTATATAACATTTAAATGATACCTGCTATTCTTGAACATGTCATGTTGAGTTCCTCTGGGCTATCAGCAAGGTTGGTAGATGCTCGCAGATCCTGACTTTTGAGGTATTTTTTTGTTCCACAGGATGTAAAACTTGTTTAGGTTGAGCCAGAACTTTGCATGGGGCAAATCTGATGCAGTGTCCTTTTCCACAGGCAGCTGAACTGTGCGCTCAGGCCCCGTTCACACTGCACGCGTTTCTGTCCACGTTTCGGGAACGTGTGCAGGATGCCGACACGCACGACATCAGACAGTGCATAGACTGCACTGTCTGATGTTCACACTGCATGCGTTCCGGACCTGTGCGGTCCGGGAACGCATGCTGCATGCATTTTTTCCAAAAAACGTGCGGCTGCCACGCAACGCATACAAACGCAGATGGAACAGGAAAGTCGTACCGTATGTTACAGCCGTGTTACATTGGGTACAGTAACGCATTTGGTCAGTGAAATGTATACTTCACTTCTACTGTTAACTTCTTCTGCATGCAATATGTTACCATACCGCAACCAGTTACATTACAACGCTCCTGCCACACTGAACGTCGCATAGGTGGTGCATTAAAGAGCAGCCTTTGCACTGCAAGTTAAAGGACAACTGAACTGAAGTTAGAGGGTTACGGAAGCTGCCACATTGATAATACCAATTGCCTGGCTATCCTGCTGATCCTCTGCCTCTAATACGTTTAGCTATAGACCCTGAACAAGCATGCAGATCAAATGTTTCTGACATTATTGTTAGATCTGACAAGATTAGCTGCTTGCTTGTTTCTGGTGTATGATGCAGACACTACTGCAGCCTAGAAGATCAGCAGGACTGCTAGGCAACTGTTATTGTTTAAAAGGAAATATGGCAGCCTTCATAATCTGGTCACTTTAGTTGTCCTTTAAGCCCCATTTTTAATTAAACTTGTGTAAAGGAAGAGATTGGATACTCACCTGAAGAGGCATACCTCTTTCTCGTTCGCAGCCCCATTCTAGCACGGGGACCCCCGAAGAGTGGGCTCAGTGTGCACAGACATTAGCACCATCCTGCTAGAGCTCGGGTGGAAATATCTGAGCCTGGTCAATGTGTCACGACTGCACAGTAGGGCGGACTTGATCCAGCCGAGCTTTTTCTGGAAAAAGCCAAGATTGACAGTGCTAGAGCGCCTGTGTGAGCTGTCATGCTCATTTTCGCAGGTCCCAGCACTGGAGCGGAGCTGCGGAGAAGGACTAGGGAAACCACTTTAGGATCCAGAGGATTCCCCCACTAGAGGTAAGTATGCTCTAGGGGTACTTTTTTTTTTTTTTTTTTTTTGTACAGGTACACTTTAAGCTAAGTACACACTTGAAATAATTGTCAGCTCTCACTGCTGCTGCCTGGGAGGTCTGTCTCCATTAACTCAGCTGTTATCCGCTGGCTTATCGCCTTTTCTAAACAGACGGTATTCTCTATCCTTATACCGCTTGCTCTAATCTTTATGAATTGACATGTAGTGACGTGTTGAGATAATCACCGCACAAGGCGGTAATTTACCGCACAAGGCGGTAATTTCCCGCACTGCTCAGGAATGTCAGCTTTTCATGCGGAAACAGCTTTTATGCATTGACACTTAGCTAAATGGTCGGTAAAGTCAGCTGCTTTGAGCATTTCTGCATGTGGGAACGCTTTATGAATAGAGGCCCCAGTCCTTCAAAGGGTAGTCCACTACACCCACTTTCAAAACTTGTGTAGCTTTATGGAGGACATATGATTTATTCATGACACCATAACAGGATATTGCAGTATAAAAGTTTGCTTTTATTGACACAAAAATTAATCTGAAATCTGCTTCAAAAACCTCTAGCGTTTTTCGCGGATCTGCTAGAGGTTTTTGGTGTGCACTGACCCTTAGAGAGCAGGAGAGGAGAAGGAGGGGAGAGTCTATTGTTAGCCACATAGCTAATTAATATTCACTGCACTGCAGTGTAGTGATGGGAAGTTCGGCTCGATTCATTGAATCGAGGCGGACTTCCCATCACTACTGCAGTGTTTACTTCCTGGAGCGGCCGCTGATTGGCTGGCGGGACCACGTGATGGTGGAGTGTTCCGATCATGTGGTCCCCGCAGAGTATCAGACAAAAAAGCGCACCAACAGCCGCACAAGGTGGCTCACTCTGGCGTCCACCTCCAACAACACCAGGCGTTGCATTAGGGGTACGTTATGCGACCTTAACCTCCCCTAAAACGCAACATATTGGTGTGAAAGAGGCCTTAGAGAGTTTAGCCCAGTGCTGGGCAAACTTCGGCCTGCATACGCTGTTACTCTAGCCCGCTGACAGGCAGCCGGATTCCTCTCCTTCGCCCTCCCTTCCTGAAGAGTTTCGGGCGGTTATTGGGAAATTAAAACTCACCTGATCGGTGATGGCCGCAGAATTCGGCTCGGGCGGGATAAAAACATTGCCCAGCCCTGGTTTAGCCTGTCTAATTCCCCCTCATTTGTGTCTAATCACAAGTCTTAATTTGATCTCTCCTGCGTCAACTGACTGCCACAGCAGATAAGGCAGATGAGCTCATTTTGAATCCACAGGATGTTAACCATATGTCTTCTTCAATGAAAGCAGTAAGTAGAAACAGTGCAGATTTATTGCAGGATTTGTATCAGGTGTACCAAAGACATGTTTTTCTTTAAAGGTTACTATGCTGTTATATATCTTCAGTGTTCTCCCCAGACTCTTTTAGCCGGGTGCTCCACCCGGCTAGTTTTTCTGAGCACCCGGCTGTCATCGGCTCACCTCCTCTTATTCTGTAAGCAGAGTTGATCACAGAAGCACCGGCCCTGCATTCTCTCATCTTGCCCCACCCGGCTACCTTTTCATGCCACCTGGCTGGAAAACATTTCTGGGGGAAAACACTGTATCTTTTAGAGCAGGGTTCAAGAAGTTCTGAGTACAGGTCCGCTTTAATACAAAGCCTGTATGCAGTGAGTTAAAATCACGTGATCTGTTGTGCTGCAGTACTTGAACAGCTCCATAGAATTGTATGGGCAACACTTTGACATGCAGAATTATTCTGCCATGCAACTGACCACTGTAAACAGGTCCTCGAACATTTTTGTATCTGAGGTTTCACAAAGACCAGGAGTCACAGAATTCTAGCATACTTTATACAGAAGCTTGCTATTCCAAGGCCATTCACCAATCCTATTGCAATATATAGCACTAAATATTGGTGCAGGAAGTTCTGATCAGGTTTCCGGAATTATCTTATTAGTTGGTGTGTGGCCATAGCCTAGTGTTTCATGCTCTGTGCCTTATCTGAAGTGCCTCCTCACTTGAGAAAGGGCAGGGAGCCTGAAATGTCATGTCCAGACATAGAATCCTGAGATGGTCTCTTTATGTTTTGCTAGTACACACACAAGCGAGAGAGATTTCTGTAAGGGTGTATGGTTCCAAACACTAAACATGTAATTTATGTACATACTACTTATATAGAGAATATTTTAAAGTGGCACTGTTACAAAACAAAATGTCCCCTGAGGGGTACTCACCTCGGGTGGGGGAAGCCTCAGGATCCTAATGAGGCTTCCCACGCCGTCCTCCGTCCCTCGGGGGTCTCGCTGCAGCCCTCCGTACAGCGGCAACGTAAATATTTACCTTCCCGGCTCCTGCGCAGGCACTCTGGTGGCTGTCGGCTCCGAAGTAGGCGGAAATACCCGATCGTCGTCGGGTCTGCTCTACTGCGCAGGCGCAAGTCTCCGGCGCCTGCGCAGTAGAGCGGACCCGACTGAGATCGGGTATTTCCGTGTAGTTCAGAGCCGAAAGCAGCCACAGCGCTCCCGCTGGAGCCTGCAAAGGTAAATATTGAACTGACAGTCGGGTCTGTCGCCGGCTGTTCGGAGGGCTGCAGCGAGACCCCCGTGGGACAGAGGACGGCGTGGGAAGCCTCATTAGGATCCGGAGGCTTCCCCCACCAGAGGTGAGTACCCCCCAGGGGATCTTTTTTGATGTTACAGAGTCTCTTTAAAGAAACACTGAAGTGAGTCTAAATTCCATTTTTTAACTTGTAGTTATGTTCATCACTATAACCCCTGCTAAAATGCCGCTATCCCGCAGCAAAACGAGGGTTTAAAACCCCCCAAATCCCCCCTGCAAAATCCACGACTTTCTTGGTCATGGATTTTGCTGCTCCTGGAGGCAGAGCTATGAGCTGCAGCTCTGACTCCATGCGTGTCAATCTGCCGGCGGATCTCCGCCTCTCCCCCGCTCCTCTCTGAAGGCAGATTGAGAGGGGCGGGGAGAGGGGGCGATCAGCCGGGATTGACGTGCTGAGAGGCAGAGCTACAGCCATTAGCTCTGCCTCAGGGCTGGAACCCACAAGGGCGATTTTGAGAGCATTTTTGGAGCGTTACAGAACGCTAGCGTTTTGCCAAAACGCTTAGCTAATGTAAATGGTTGGGGCAACTTCCACTGGAGCGTTTGCGATTCCTCAAATCGCAAACGCAGGACATGCAGCATTTTGGGAGCATTAGCTCTTCAATGTAAAGTATATAAACGCTGACGTAATCGCTCATCAAAACCTGCATGGAGCGGTTTAACGTTACCACACACTGTAACAAAATTAATTGAAAGGACCAATCAGACTTTAAATCGCTAATCGCTACACAATCGCTGGCAAATTGATACACTTTGTAAAATCACTTCCTAAAACGCTCATGAAACCGCTGACAAACTGCTCATACAAAATGCTAGCGCTTGCGATAGCGTTTTGCAGTGGGTTCCAGGCCTTAAGCAGGAAGCACTCCCCAGACACATTAACCCCTCGTTTTGCCGTGGGATGGCGGCGGTTTAGCAGGGGTTATAGTGATGAACATAACTACAAGTTAAAAAAAGGGAATTTAGACTCACTTCACTCTTTAAGTGTTGTACCAGGCCACATGCATTTTTATAAAGTCCAATATACCAAATAGTATTTAGTTGCATAAACCACTTAGACGCCACTCTGTGGCTATTATGGTTAGAATTGACAGTTGGATATGGAAGTCTGGACTCTGGAGTCAATTCTGATTAGTGATGGTCTGTACAATCTACAGCTTTCAAATATAGGAACCTAAACTGAGAAGGGTATGGATTTTGGATGGATTTTTCCTTTTTAAAATAATACCAGTTGCCTGACTCTTCTGATGAGCTAATACTTTTAGCCACAGCCCCTCAACAAGCAGGCAGATCAGGTGCTCTGACGTCAAACTGGGTTAGCTGCATGCTTGTTTTAGGTGTGTGTGTGATTCAGCCACTACTGCAGCCAAAGAGTTTAGCAGGACTGCCAGGCAACTGGTATTGTTTAAAAGGAAACATCCATATCCCTCTGTTAAGGTCCTTTTTAAGTTTGTGCCTGGTTATTATTGTACCAACAATAGAAAGTATAAAAACAAAAAATCTGAAGCTTATTTTGGGCAGGCAATGAGGGGTTGCGCTTGCTAGTGTTGGATAAAATAGATTGATGTCTAAGGCTCCACGTCTCTGTAATTAGAATAGTAATCCTATGTAGTATCATAAGTAGGGGTATTATGGCCCATACTCACGGGCTACAATTGTCGCCCGTGAGTATGGCGCGCGCACCCCAAACCGTCGCTGCTGTCCCCAGGGAATTGGCACGGTCAATCGCCTGGCGACAGTTGCTGCCCAACTTTGTCGCAACTGTCGCTAGTCCGCGTGTGTATGCGGACTAGCGACAGCAACCTATAGGCATCACACGGAGCTTCCGGCGGGGGGGAGGAACGTCGGCGACAGCTTCCGTCGCACCACTAATCCCTCTTCCGCAGTGTGTATGCGGAGGGACCCGGCGATGAGCTGTCGCCGGTCTGTCGCGCACACGCTCCCATGTGCTATCGAGTAGCGACAATTCTGGCCCGTGAGTATGGGCCATATGAGTGTTGCTCTGTTTAGTGTGCATCGTAGGCTAGTGTATGTGAGTTGGCTGTCACACTTCTGCCCCTGTTCTTTTGATGATAGCCAGGTGTTGCTCTTTGATCTGAACCTTACAGCAGTGTACAATGTTATAAAAGCAATCATTTCAGTATGTATGAACAGGTATATACATGTTTAAGGTTTTTCCACAGATAAAATGTCTGACACATCAGGAGAAAATAATTAACTTGTGAACTTTTCCCACTCTGAAACAACGTTTCAACAGTTTTGTCAATATGCCTGGATTAGCTGGCAGTTACTTTGTTTACATGAGGTTGACTGGGGTCCATTACAAGGACCATGCACAAGCAAGCACATGTCAATTGCTAGTTGAATGTTTTTCTCCATAAAAAGCATAGGATGCTATAAGACATAGTAGTGTGGTATTCTGCCAGTGATCAGTGCAGGGACATCAGGGCAGAAAGCAGGGTCAGGTGCAAAGCATGTCCGGTATCTGGTATAATTTGAGTGACAAATGCACCACTTACACGAATACTCAGCAGTGAGTGTTTTTAAAAATCATCTCATGGATTCATTCCATGACTCACAATGCAACTAAAATGCTACTGCAAGCCCTCTTCATCTCCCTACTAGACTGTTGCAACACCCTGCTCTGTTTACCAATCAGTCAGCTGGCACCTATCCAGTCCATCCTGAACTCCTGCTGCTTGACTCCTCCACCTCTCTTCGTGCTCTTCAGAACTTGCTCTTGCCTACAGAGCTCTACATTCCTTTCCGGATACCATCCTACATGCAACCTACATTCTGCCAGTGATTTCCTCCTCTCATTTTACCTAGTCACCACCACACATTCCCGCATCCAGGATTTCTCACTTACCTTTCTCTTTCTCTGGAATTCCCACCCTAAAGCAGTTTGATGCTCTCCGTCTTTGGTTATGTTCAAACACAGCCTAAAACTGACTTTTTTTTTAAGGTAAACCTGTATTGTCCCCGAAGTATGCTTCAGAGGCTTTGCATGTCATCCTCGACCCATACGCTGCTGGCTGGGACCATCTTCTAATTAGCTCTCCACTGTGTACAAGCGGCTTTGGCCTATGCGCAAGTACACCCGCATTCGTACATGGAGGAGAGCATGTCCATGAGAAGTGGTGACACGCGTAGCGCTAATAGCTAATGTGCACTGCTCCCCTGGTGTTAGTACTGGTCAAATTGCCATGCGCTGCCTATGCACAAAAAATTTACTGGTCCTTTGTGGATCATGCCCAGTATGTGCTTTATAACTGTGCCTTGATCCATACTGACTTCGTCTTTGTAAACTATATTCTGTGCAGCGCCACTATGGAAACTGAATTTATGCTTTTAAATCCTTGGCATAGGTTTTTATTTTTCTTTAGAGCCTGTGTTGTAAAGACAAGGTACACTTATGCCTGGGAGTGCTTATATTGGTGTAAAGGCTCATACACACATCAGACTATAGTCTTTGGAAAATGAGATCACAGACCATTCTTACCACCCTTCATGTAGTATGAGAGCATACTCTACACAGTCTTTTCTATGGAGCTGAACTCCACATCAGAAAAAAATCTTTGCAAGATGCTGCACACACAGATGCTGTACAGACACAAAAGATCAATATCTGCAAAAGATCTGTTCCTGCCAAAAATCCATTCCTGCAAATTGCAATGATAGTCTGAGATCTGCAGATCATCATACACACATGATTTAACTGACATTCATCTGCAGATCAAGCAATCATCCGCAGATCTGAAAATCCATCCTGGTGGATCTGATCTGCAGATGAATGTCAGTTAAATCATGTGTGTATGATGATCTGCAGATCTCATAGACTATAATTGCAATTTGCAGGATTTTTGGCAGGTACAGATATTTTGCAGATACTGATCTTTTGTGTCTGTACAGCATCTGTGTGTGCAGCATCTTGCAAAGATTTTTTTTTCAGATGTGGAATTCAGCTCCATAAAAAAGACTGTGTAGAGTATGGCTCTCATACTACATGAAGGGTGGTAAGATTGGTCTGTGATCTTTCATTTTCCAAAGACTATAGTCTGATGTGTGTATGCACCTTTAGGGGGTACTTGAATGTATAACAGTCAGGCCTGTGGCACGCTAGAAATCGACAAATGCTATTGCAATGGAAATCGCTTGGTAGGGGATTGCAGCTGCGGTTTCTGGCAATTAAGCTAACTCATATACTAAGTATATGAGTACAGACGCTCACAAACATGCTGCATGTCCTGTGATTGCAATTATCAAAATCAATTTGCTTCAGTGTGCTCACCTACATACACTTTTATTAGCAAAGTGTTTTTAGAAGTGCTAGCGATTCTCAAACCTCCAAAAGCGCTCTAGTGTGTCCCAGACCTTAGTCAGTTTTGTGATTATTTTTTTTTAATTTTTTTTTTTTTATTTTTTTTTGTCAAAATTGATTAATAGAAAAATAGGCCTGAGTAAGTATTTAAAGTCAACTAAAACTACAATAGACTGCATGAAGGGATAAGCGACATGCTTATGATAAGGGTACATGTCATAATAACGTTGAGAAGCATGGATTTAGAACCTGCACCAATACTTCACATTCTCTTTGAAACCTTTAAATGTGATTTCCATTTAAATAACCAGAATAGCCATCATTTAATTACTTTGGCATTTTTTGTAATTAGTTGCTGCTTAGATGTGATCTGCACATAAGAGAGTAGTGTTTCTCTCATCGCGCACTTATGTTTCAGGGGCATGTGACTTGTCTGGCTGAATTAAAATGCAGCCTTTCATTTTTTGCTTCCTCTTTGCTGAGTATCAGAATGGGGGAGGTTCTCAGGATTTTCACAGGGTTTATAAAACAGTTTGTCGTGTTGTAACTTCCTGACACATTAGTGAAAAGATACTTTCTTGTCAGTGTTCAGCAAGATATCGTCACATGACAATATAATGCACTGCTGTCATTATACACTCAAGATTTTCTGTGCATATTATCTGAAAGGGGAAAATAAACAATTTTTATTTATTCCCTTACTCCTGCAAATAAGTTTTGTAGATATCCAATAGTTTTTTATATTTCAGCATTTAAAAAGTAGATTTAATATTTTGTCTCTGCTTATTGGCAGTCTATTAAGTGTCCGAGTGAAAGGGGGGTACTTGAGTCTAGTAAAAATAATCAGTTTTACTTTCCTGGGGCTTCTACCAGCCCCTGCAGTCGCCTTGTTCTTGCGCTATTACTCCTATGATCCTCCAGCCCCCGCCAGGTCTCCGTTTCATTTTCGTCATCTGAGCCTTTCATTGGCCACTGCGCCTGCGCTGTCCTGGCCACTCTCATCCTTGTTCACATCTTGCGCAGTACGAGAAAAAACTCGTCTGTGCAGGATGCTCCTGTGACGGAAGCATGAACAAGGATGTGGGCAGGTACAGTGATTAAAATGACCGGTGGTGGTCGAACAGAGAATCGTAAAGTACAGGCACAGACCGTCTGCAGGGGGCGGTAGAAGCCCCAGGTAAGTAAAGTGTGTGCATTTTTTTTTTTTATTTATTTTTTTTTCCTCACCAGACTTAACCACTTCCCGACCGCCGCATGTACAAATGGCGGCCGGGAAGTGGACCCCGCAAGGACGGCCGCATGTACAAATGGCCGCGGTCCTTGTATGGGCATGGGCGGAGCGATCGCGTCATCCGTGACGCGATCCTCCGCCGGGGATCGATAGCCGGCAATTTAGCCTCCAGCTCGCCGGCCAATTAGCAGCGCCGGCGAGCGGAGGAATATAAAAATCATTAAAAGCCTTATACATGCTTCCTCCTCGCCTCGTGGTTTCATTGTTCCAGAGACCACCAGCGAGGAGAAAGCATTTTGTGAGTATACACTACAGTGCTTTTTTTTTTTTTTTTTTCTTTGAACCTAGCCTTCAGACCCCCCCCCCCCCCCGATCACCCCAGCAGACCCCTGCCAGCACCCTTGCACCGCTCTAAAACACCCCCCCCTCACCTGCCACTATCGACGCTATCCCTTAGCTTAGGTCCCTAACTGCCTCCTAATCACCCCTGATCCCCCCCCCCCCTACCTTTAGATCACCCCCAGACCCCATACCAGACTACCCCCCCCCCCCCCCCGTACACTGTATACATCTTTATACAGCTACCTTACCCCCTGATCCCCCTCTGAACACCTGTCTATCACCTGTCCATCACACCTCAGCACCCCTACCCATCAGAGCAGACCCTAACTGCCCCGCGGGGAGGTAACCGATCACCTGCCCAGATCCTCGATTGCCCTCAGACCCCCCTCCTGATTACATCCCCTGCGCATTGTTTACATCTGTCCTCCCCAGCAATCACTAACTGATCTTCTCTCATCAGATCAGAACTCAGTCTGCCCCGTGCGGGCTCCTGATCAACCCCCTCCCCTTAAATCGCCCTCAACCCCCCCCCCCCCCCCCCCAATCACCGTCCGAGTGCATTGTATTTTACTGTGCTGTGATTGTATTCGATTGTGCTGCGATTGTATTTGATTGTCCTGTGATCTGCTTCGATTGTCCCGTGATTGGTTGCCTCTGAGACCCCACTTCCCACCAACCCCCACCCCCCATCACCTTCCGAGTGCATCAGATTTGATTGTGCGGTGATTGGATTCGATTGTGCTGTAATTGTATTTGATTGTCCCGTGATCTGCTTCAATTGTCCCGCGATTGTTAGGTTGCCTCTGAGACCCCACTTCCCGCCACCCCCAAACCCCCCCCCCCCCACCTCCAACCACCACCTTCCGAGTGCATCAGATTTGCTTGTGCTGTGATTGGATTCGATTGAGCTGTAATTTGATTGTCCCGTGATTGTTTGCCTCTGAGACCCCACTCCCCACCACCCCCAATACCTCTCAAATACTCCCTTTTGCTAGGTAGGTGCTCTTTTTTTTCTGGGTAGTCTCGGAGGAAAACCCCATAAATTCAGCAGTCCACAATGGCAAGAAGGGGGATTTCCGATGAGGAGGTATACAGGTACATGGACCAGTCGGATGAGAGCGTTTGGGAAGACTCATCCGACGAATCATCCGGGTCCGAATTTGAACCTGTGGAAAGCAGTGGTTCTCTGACCGAAAGTGATGACGAGGCTTTGGTCCCGGCTAGAGCCAGGCGTACCAGACCCCATGTCGTTAGACCGCAGGTGGCGCAGGATCCGCTTCAAGGGCAGCAGGGTGGTGCTAGCGCTGATGAGCGTTTTCTTGGTGAGGCAGGCACCAGCAGCGCAGCATCTCCTGGACTTAGTACCAGTACTTCCGTAGACCCTGGTGAAGTGGTGAGCGCCAGCATGGAAGTTGAAACTGGTACGGTGGCACGTGCAGTAGTACCCCCGTCGCAGCCACCAAGAAGACGGGTCCAGAGGTGCTGGCACATCCAGATTGGCAATCCCCTGATTCCGCCGCACCCGCAGTGCCCCCTTTCACCGCCCAGTCTGGAGTCCAGGTGGCGACAGCTCCTCTAGGAACAGCCCTAGACTTTTTGCAGCTGTTCATCACCCAGGTTCTCTTGGACTTAATTGTGGTTGAGACCAACCGTAAAGCCACACAATTTATCACCGAGCACCCGGAGAGCAGCTATGCCCAGCCTTTCCGGTGGAAACCGTCCAAGTTTCCGACATTAAAATCTTTTTGGCCTTTATCCTTCACTTGGGACTAATAAAACGGAATGTATTGCGGTCATATTGGTCTACGAACCCCCCCCCCCAGATCCAACTAGCCGACTGCATGGAAGGCATTACGCCTATCAGATTCCGTGTGCCCCAGGTCAACGCATCCGAAGAAAACGTTGTCGTGTCTGCAGCAGTGCTAGAAGAAGGAATGACACCAGTTTTTATTGTCCCAAATGTCCTGACCAGCCTGGCCTATGCTTAGGGGAGTGCTTTGAGAGGTACCACGAGCAGGTACACTATTAGAACCTAGGGAACTCCAGACACAGGAGTAGGCACACACTCAGTGGTCTTTCGCACATTGTCCCAGGGGGAGGAGAGGTAAGCTTGAAAACCAAACAGGTAAGCATAAAAGTCGGAAGAAGGATCGGTTTCCATGCTTGATATTGCTGATCTGTCCTGGGTTGACGATATAAGACATGCCGTCTTATATCGCCAACCCAGGACAGATCAGCAATATCAAGCATGGAAACCGATGCTTGATGCCGATGCTTTGAATTTCCCTTGAGTGTGGACACCCCCGGTTTATATGTGATTTACTTTGGGCCTATGATGATACTTTAATGCCACACAGAGTCTTCTCTATTGGCAGGCATATTGCTGTATACTACAGGCATAATGCTGTATACTAAAGTTCTGAGGCCCAGTCACATAAGTTGGTGGCTCACCCTGAGTGCAGGGTGGCACGGGGTGTCTCTCTCCTAAGGTTATCACTGCCATTGATGTGGAGGAAGATCTGCTATTGATGTGGAGCAAGGTATGTTTGCCGTTCATTTTTCCTTTCAGCCCAGAGTGCATTACCCGTATACCCAATATAAGGAGTATAGCAGAAACTCCTAATACTGGCCATACATGTAATGATTGCAGAGACCCTAAAATGCCAGGATAGAGTTCTCAAATGACCCCATTTTGGAAAGAGGACACCCTAAAGTATTATGTGAGGTGCACGGTGAGTTCATAGAAGATTTTAGTTTTTGTCACAAGTTAGCAGAATTTTTTTTTTTTTTTATAACCTATTTTGGTTCCTGGACGTAGAAACTACGTCCAGGAACCATGCGCACTACCGCGGGCGATCGCGCGCGTGCACGCGCACTCCCGGCCGCGGATTCGGTAGCCACGGAATCAATGTATCGGGCTATGGTGCCCGATCACTGATTCCTCTCCCCTGCTAAAAAAGCGACAGCTTCTCTCGGAAGCTGTGCTTTTTCTGGCTGTTCCCTCCCCAATGCATCACTCTAAGCGTGTGTTACGCTTAGAGTGATGTCATGTAGACAAACTCATGGCCGCCATCTTGTGGCCAAAAAGTAATACTAAACCTGAAAGTAAAAAAAAATAAAAATTAACACACATTTACATTATAAATCTATTGTTTACCTCCCACCCTCCCAAAACTACCCAAATAAAATGTTTACTATAAAAAAAAAACATTATAAATATCTATGTAAAGATGAAATATTTCTATATTTTTTTTATTTTAAACTTGTAAATAGTGATCGATGCAAAATGGAAAAAATGCACCTTTATTTCCAAATAAAATATTGTCGCCATACATTGTGATAGGGACATAATTTTAATGGTGTAATAACCGGGACATATGGGCAAATACAATACGTGAGTTTTAATTATGGAGGCATGTATTATTTTAAAACTATAATGGCTGAAAACTGAGAAATAATGAAATTTTTCCATTTTTTTCTTATTCTTCCTGTTAAAATGCATTTACAGTAAAGTGGCTCTTAGCAAAATGTACCCCCAAAGAAAGCCTAATTGGTGGCGGAAAAAACAAGATATAGATCAGTGCATTGTGATAAGTAGTGATAAAGTTATAGGCTAATGAATGGGAGGTGAACATTTCTCACGTGAAAACGACGGAACGCGAATGGGTTAACAAAGTGTCATTTTCCGTTAACTTGTGACAAAAAATAAAATTTTCAATGACCTCACCATTCCCCTCATGGAATACCTTGTTGTGTATTCTTTCCAAAATGGGGTCATTTGTGGGGTTTAACTGTCCTGGCAACTGGGCGGGGTGCTAAATTTTGAGCACCCCTGTAAAGCCTAAAGGTACTCATTGGACTCGGCCCCTTAGCGCAGTTAGGGTGCAAAAAAGTGCCACACGTGTGGTATCGCCGTACTCGGGAGAAGTAGTATAATGTGTTTTGGGGTGTATTGTTACACATACCCATGCTGGGTGGGAGAAATACCTCTGTAAATGACAATCTTTTATTTTTTTTTTTTTTTTACACACAATTGTCCATTTACAGAGATATTTCTCCCACCCAGCATGGGTATGTGTAAAAATACACCCCAAAACACATTGTACTACTTCTCCCGAGTACGGCGATACCACGTGTGGCACTTTTTTGCACCCTAACTGCGCTAAGGGGCCCAAAGTCCAATGAGTACCTTTTAGGATTTCAAGGGTCATTTTGCGGCATTTGGTTTCCAGACTACGCCTCATGGTTTAGGGCCCCTAAAATGCCAGGGCAGTATAGGAACCCCACAAATGACCCCATTTTAGAAAGAAGACATACCAAGGTACTCTGTTAGGAGTATGGTGAGTTCATAGAAAATTTTATTTTTTGTCGGTAGTTAGCGGAAATTGATTTGTATTGTTTTTTGTTCACAAAGTGTCACTTTCCGCTAACTTGTGACAAAAAATAAAATCTTCTATGAACTCACCATACTCCTAACGGAATACCTTGGGGTGTCTTCTTTCTAAAATGGTGTCATTTGTCGGGTTCCTATGCTGCCCTGGCATTTTAGGGGCCCTAAACCGTGAGGAGTAGTCTGGAAATCAAATGCCGCAAAATGACCTGTGAAATCCTAAAGGTACTTATTGGACTTTGGGCCCCTTAGCGCAGTTAGGGTGCAAAAAAGTGCCACACGTGGTATCGCCGTACTCGGGAGAAGTAGTACAATGTGTTTTGGGATGTATTTTTACACATACCCATGCTGGGTGGGAGAAATACCTCTGTAAATGACAATCTTTTGATTTTTTTTACACACAATTGTCCATTTAGAGATATTGGCAAACTGAATATGTGTACACATCTTATGGGTAGGAACCCACTAGGGCGTTTTGGGATTGCCGACAATCGCTGGTGATTCCCAAAAACTATTTGCCAATGTGAGTGAGATTGCGATTAGGAGTAAACGCAATCGTAGGACATGCAGCATTTTGAATATGCAGCGCTTTGGGGGGCCGAACGGTTAGCTTTAAATACAACTTTAATATACTTATCGGGTCTCTGTATTTCCTCCTTCCGTCTGTAGCCCCGCTCCCTAAATGAAAATTTCACAGGTGCTTCCCTGATTGGCCAAAGAGAAGCACCTATGACCTCTTCCTTTAGGGGGCGGTGCTACGAACGGAAGGAGGACACGTGGTAAATATAATAAAGTTTTAGTAAACAAAATAAAAAGCGAAGTGCAAATCCGAAGCGCTGTACAGGTTACTGTAAATCTCTTCCAGGCATCGGGTAATCCCCATTACAAGCAACCTAGGATTCACTGCACACATCCCTGCGGAAATTTTAAAGCGCTGCAGTGATTCCTAGTGGGTTCCAGGCCTAACTTTTAGATGACCCTACATTTGAGAGCCGAAAGACATCACATGGCGAGCGAGGTGAGTGGAAAGAACAAGGCTCTGAGCCGGCCACTAGCTAAAACTATCCGCCATGCTGATCACTGGCTGAGATGTCAGGAAACATTGGGGAGCACTGTACACACTAGATTCTCAGCAGAGGCGGTCATTATCGCCATTAAATTGTTAAACTTTTTTTTTTTGTAAGTACTTAACTGGTTTCCTGTTTGCCTAATATTTTTAAGAATATATTTTAAATTTGGATCATGTGATCTGTGGCTACTGATTCCTGCAGAGAAAGTAATTTGTTAAAGGAATTGCTACTGTCAGAGAGCAAACTGAATGGAGTGGAATTACACAGCGCCCCTTCACCTGAATCTCCTAATCTGTTACGCTATACTGTCTATGCCCGGGCAGACACCAGGAGTGGAAGAGAAGCTAAAGGTGCACATACATATGAGAATGCCGGGATCGGGACTTGATCTGTTGGGTGACAGTTTGGGGCCGAGTGCTGTGCAAATGCATTGCTAGTCCATTGGCTAGCCCCACTCTTCTGTTGCTATGGATGGGGGAGGTTGGTCACCAGCTCGCCATCCTATCACAGAGAATGCTGATTCTGCACTGAGGGGAGCAACACCAGGAAATCTACTTTAACGTAAAATTCTGGGTAACTTTGTATCCTTATGAGATAAGTGTATAATAACATAAGTGAAGACATCATTGATGTAAAAAATAAGTCCCTCATGATGTTTCTGCAGTAAAACTTGGGGGTAATAAAAATTGGAACCCTTTCATTTACACAGGAGGAAAATTATTCAAATTATTATGTATCAAATTATTAAAAACAATCTTTTAATGAGATTGCAAGATTACTACCTTGTAAAGCAAAGCCACACGCCTTCATAGGTAGAAGTCATCAATTTTATTATAGGACTTTGACACAATGCATCCTGCTTCTCAACTGTACCAGATTATCATGGGAATAAATATTTTCCTTAAATAGGATTTATTTGAGTGAGTCATAATCAGCAAGAATAGTTTAAAACTTAATACAGTATTTATTCATATTTGCATGTATGGAGTGTATCGGTCCATGTCTTATAAAAATGAATTCCAGATATTTGTCAGTTTTCTGCTGCAGTATAGAAAATAGTGAAGCTATTCCTGGTGGTTGGCAGCAGTAAGCGCAGTACTACTAAAGCTTCTCATAAGTTAGTGGCCACATTATAGTGTTATATTGCATGATGCGATATGGTTTAGCTGTTGTGGAATGCATCAGATTATACTCGATATTACTGCTCTTAATACTTTTGGAGGCTTCCTGTTACAGTGGAAAGTAAAGAGAAGTTATATGGTTCAAAAGCCACGTTCATGATTCCGGGCCCATCCGCGCTCAGTCATTTTTATCAGAGTTGCTAATGGGCGTGTGCCAGGCATGCCTTTAGGGATTAGTGGTCTTTGACACTGGCTTTCTGTTTAATAGGTTTTCTCATATCTGTGACTGTATAAATCCTCCCCCCAGGGCAGATGCAGTGCATGGGGCTGCCTCTGGTGGCCTGCTTACATTGCCTGTGTTGTGAGGTCATGACCCCTTCTGGAATTCAGCCAAGCAGAAGTGCACAGATTTACACACTGATGGGAGCTTCCCTTTTTCATCGTGTACAGTAAGTGCTTAGCCTTGAACAGCTTGCAACTAAACATCTAGACTGTCTGTCTGTATTCATATGCTAGGTACACACAATTCAATTTTCTCACAGATTTACTGTCCTATCGATTATTTTCAAGATTTCTGATCTGATTTTCAATTGATTTTTTTCAATCCAATTTTCGTTCGCTTATATGAAAAATTGATCGGAAATCTGATCATGTTGGAAATGATCTATCTGACAGTAAATCTGTCAGAAAATTGCATCTTGTGTACCTAGTATTACATTCTGCAATCTGTAGCTTGAATTGTTTTATAATAGCTGAGAATATTGCACACTTTACTATTGCTTTCACCACTTCTGCATTGCATTACAGCTGGTTTGCATATGTCCTAATGTCATAGACTGCTGCATGGCAGAAACGGCCCTCATTTTAGTGGGCAGTTCTCCTGTGGAGGCATTTCACTGCTGCATGCTCTGGGTTATGCTGTTTTTTTTTTTTCTTTAATAAGACTCTGCCCCCATTATTTCTAGTGTGCGTCATTCCTCCAGTGCAATAGGGCCTACTTTCCATCTGCAGAATTATGGCCGCGTTTTTGCCAACAATACGATCCGCAGTGACATCAGTAAGTGCATAGACTGCACTTTCTGATGTCTCCATCCATGCGTCAGGATTCACCGTGGAATCGCAATGCATGGCTGACGTGATTGTGATCCCATTAATTACTAATGAATGAGATCACAACTGCATTCAGTAACGTTGCAGAGCAATGCATTGCTGTACGCTGTGGTGGCCACTTGTGCTGCTCTTGCTGCAGATATGGAAATGAGGCCTAAGGATTAAGGCCACATACAGACATCAGACCATAGTCTTTGGAAAATGAAAGATCACAGACCAATCTTACCACCCTTCCTGTAGTATAAGAGCCATACTCTCTACACAGTCTTTTCTATGAAGCTGCACTCCCCATCAGACAGAAATCTTTGCAAGATGCTGCACACACAGATGCTGTACAGACACAAAAGATCAGTATCTGCAAAAGATCTGTTCCTGCCAAAAATCCATTCCTGCAAATTGCAATGATAGTCTATGAGATCTGCAGATCATCATACACACATGATTTAACTGACATTCATCTGCAGATCAGATCCACCAGGATGGATTTTCAGATCTGCAGATCTGCAGATGAATGTCAGTTAAATCATGTGTGTATGATGATCTGCAGATCTCATAGACTATCATTGCAATTTGCAGGAATGGATTTTTGGCAGGAACAGATCTTTTGCAGATACTGATCTTTTGTGTCTGTACAGCATCTGTGTGTGCAGCATCTTGCAAAGATTTTTTTCTGATGTGGAGTTCAGCTCCATAGAAAAGACTGTGACGGTATGGCTCTCATACTACATGAAGGGTGGTAAGATTGGTCTGTGATCTTTCATTTTCCAAAGACTATGGTCTGATGTCTGTATGTGGCCTTAAAGTGCATTTGTTCTGTTAGGCCAATCGGCATAAATTCCACTATCTATACAGATTTTATTTTGGGGTTGCTTATGGATATGTGTAAAACTAAGCAGGCAGACACTAGCTGTTTTGTGTAGAGCTGTGCTGTAAAATAAAGTTTTTCTTCACATTATTACAAATCAAAAGTCCTGATGGTGTAAAGCTACGTACACACCTACAACGATCGTTACGTAATAATAATAATAATAATAATCATCTTTTAATTGACGAAAGAACGACCTAAGTAAAGGTAGCTTTTTAAGGTGTGTAACAATCTGATAGTTTGTTAAGGAACGATCCGGAACAACGTCGCATACTGTTCCTGGAAGTGATATCATAGCAAGTTCCGCCCGCCAACGAACTGTTAACGTACGTTACACTGTAAAACTAACGCTACGTATATTACATTACAAGATTTCATACTGTAGGTAGAGCATTTTCATAATATAGCATTGATAAAACATAGAAAAATACACTCTGTCCTGTTAAAATGACAATTCTGGTATAATCATGTAGCAATTAACGTGTCACAGGACACCTTCATAGAATGAACGTTACATTACGAAAAGCAACTGTTGCGCTTGCGCATAAAAATTAAAGGTTCTATGGAGATATAACAAAATGCCCATGTCAAGCCTAGTACGAACGACAATTTTCTAACGATGTTCTACTTTTGCACGATCGTCGTTTAAAAAAATCCAAGGCAGATCTTTTGTTTTTAACGCTCTAGCTCGTCCACCGTTTGACTTAATGATCGTTGGATGTTTTTTATAAACGATCGTCATTTGAAATGATCGGAAAACGTTCATTTCAAACGACTATAGTCGCATGTGTGTACGCACCTTAAAGAGTGGATGCCAAAAAGGCTCCTGACAGGATGCGATGACATGCGGCTTCTTGTTAGTGGCGATGGGGACTCGGATGCGTGCTGCGGAAATCTGCAGCACGCTATCTATAATTTCACCGCTATGCATCGCACCACTTTGCGTTATTGGAAACTATTCCTTTAACTAACAAGTGCTGCAGTTTAAAGGAACTACCAGACAATTTCTGCAACCTCCCCCCCCCCCCCCCCCCCATCTACTTACATGTGGCTTCCTCCAGCCCCTAGCAGCTGACATGTCCCGTGCTGCAGCTCCGCTCTCAGCTGCCGGTCCGGGTTCCCTGCCGGTGTAGAGGCCGACCTCGAGGTCGTCCTCTACTGTGCCTGTGCGAGCACTGCTGTCAATCAAGTCCACGTTTTCCAGATTGTACAGTACAGTGCAGGCGCAGTAGTTCTGTGCATGTGCAGTACAGTCTGGACAACGTGGACTTGATAGACAGCGGCGCTCGTGCAGGAGAGGACGGCCTGGCGAGACACTGTCGGGGACTCCGGGCCTGCGGCTGAAAGTGGAGCCGCAGCGTTGGACATGTCGGCTGCAAGGGGCTGAAGAAAGCCCCAGGTAAGTAGATCGGGGGTTAGCAGACATTGCCAGATGATTCCTTTAAGTGCGATGTGGTGACCACACCGCCCTGCATGAAGTGGAAACGGACCCTTAGTCACAGAAATTAAACCGCACAGTGTATAGTTAGAGGACCTGAACTCAGATTCTTGGCTGACACCTTCCAGAATGATCATCTCAGACAAGTTTCCTATAATTTTGTGTACAAGGCTGTCAAAAAGGGTAGCAGTGAGGATAGTTGTGCGGATTTCGGGAGCATTGCTAAGGCCTTAAAGAGAAACTCCAACCTAGAATTGAACTTTATCCCAATCAGTAGCTGATACCCACTTTTACATGAGAAATATAATGCTTTTCACAAACAGGGCGCTGTATGACTGATTTTTTTTTTGCTGAAAACCCTCCCACAAGAAGCTCTGAGTACCGCGGTACTCTGGACAAACTGCCACAATGTAACAATGTTCAGACAGGAATTAGCTGTTTACAGCTGTCTCTAACAGCCAAAACAGCTAGGAGCAGCTACATAACCTGCCCACAGTAAAAATGTCACCATGTAATAAATGTCAGAATGTAAATCGGAGAGGAAAGATTTTACAATGAGCAAACATTGACTAAATCATTTATACATAATTATGGTAAAAAATGAAGCACTTTTTTACTACATTTTCACTGGAGTTCCTCTTTAAAGAGAACCTGAATAAAAAAGTATATGGATGCTGCCATATTTATTTCGTTTTAAACAATACCAGTTGCCTAGTTGGCTGCAGTAGTGTTGGAATCGCACAGAAAACAAATGTCAGAAACACCTGATAAGCTGAATGCTTGTTCATGGTTTAAGATAAAAGTATTAAAAGCTGAGAATCAGCAGAATGCCAGGTAACTGGTATTGTTTAAAAGGTAATAAATATGGCAGCCTCTACATCCCTCTCACTTCAAGTGTCCTTTAAAGTGAACCTCCAGACTAAAAATCGACTCCGCATCACTGAAAAGGCCTGGTGTTAACAGTTTCACAGCATCACAACTTTGTTTCTCTTATACAAGCCTCATTTTTAGCTGCACAGAAGAAAACTGCCCAGGCATTTTTCCCCTGATGCTGTGCAAAGCATGATGGGATTTCTGATGATGTTCTCGTTCTGCTGTTTTGGTGCAATTTTTTTTTTGGGACATCTTGAATTTGACATTTGAAGCTTAGCACATGCAGCTGGGAGGGGTGATCAGGACACAGGACAGTTGGAACTGTGCCTTATGCTCCCTGTCGCCTCCTTTCAACCAAAAAGATGGCTGCTCCATGACAAAGATGGCAGCCCCCATGAATCACAAACATTTGCCTGTTCTTTTAAAACAGTGTGGGTAAGATTATATTACATAACTAATGTAACTTAATGACAGTATGTTTGTTTAGGCTGAAGTTCACCTTTAAGAACCTGAAGTCATGTAATGGTTCTTCTTGGGCAACAAAGCAAAATTATATTCTTCAGTAGAAACAGAGCAAACCCATCTTAGCTTGAGAAAACAGTTAAAGATGGTTGTCTATAAACTGAGGGGTTTCTTTACTCCCCCAGGACTGGTCCCACTGCCACTCAGATCACCTGGCAATGCAGAATGTGCACATGAAGCATGCTAGGTGCCCATCTGCATGCCCCTGCTGCCCACCAGTAGCCTTGTGGTTTATCTGAGTATGCACGTGGACAGTAGAGCCCACAAAAAAGCCAAGTGACCACTGGAAAAATGATACCTGTTGGATGGAATAAGGGTGCAGAGCTATGGCAGGCCACTTCCTGGATCTCTCCATATGCATACTGGGCACGTGATGTGCCAGTCACTCCAACATCAAATATTTTGTGACAAATATTTTTAATTTCTGTATATACAGTAGTTTTTTTTCCCCCTCAGTTATGCTGCGTATTTGCCTATATAAGGCAGAGGCTGAAAAACATTGTAAAACTTCACATTTATTGCTAGGTAAAATGAATGTACATTTTTTTTTTTTTTTTTTTTTTTTATCTTGTATGATCTGTTTATTGTGAACTATACAGCAGTAATTTTATACCTCCCTTATTATGCTAGACTAAGCCTGCCCCAAGTTATTCTAGATTACACATAGTCACACTGCCTGTATGGAATTGTAAGAGTCCTAAACTGTTTACACACATTTAACAGGTGCTTTGTGCGTCTGTCACATGATGTGGAGTCAGCATTTTTACAGTTTAATATGGGGCACAGCGAGGTTCGCTGAGTCAGATTGTGTCATGGTTAGACAATGTTGACCTCCGACTGGAGCACAGATCTATTGATTTCTAACAGAGAACACAGTGTAAATGGGTCAAGATTCATTTTAGGATTTTGACCTACGGTAGTTATTTTATTTCAGAAGGGCCAGTGCCTGTTTACTGTAATGATTAGTCACTTAACAGTACTGTTTTTCTAGAGTGGAATAGTGGTTAGCGCTCTCGCCTTGCAGCACTGGGTCCTTGGTTCGAATGTTATACCTTAACTAGGGGCCTTGGTTGTTCTGTCTGCATGCAGGGCCAAGCATGTGCCACAAATGGCAGTGATTGGCTATGATTGGGTGTGCATGATGCATACATGTTTGCAGATGTGTGCATGCTGATACACAGTGATGTCTACCAGGTGTCAAGGAAGGTATAATCAAACCTCCTCAGCAAACAACCTGGTGTTTTGACTTCACATAAGAAAAAAATAAATGATCAAAGTTAAAGGCACCAAACTGAAACTTTTTTACCTAGCTTATTTTGTCTCATTATTGTCTCCTGCACCCAATAGTGTTTATGCATGTTGAAAATGTTGTAGGTGTCCAATGTAGCATAATATAAACATGACCTCTGTTTACCTGGTCAAGTCTGTCTGATGCTTGCCTTAACATCTGCTACGGCCTGCTTGCCATCTGCCTTTACCCTGTTTGAACTTTTGTCTGCTGCCTTCAGCTAGTCATTTAAAGGGAACCAGAGACGAAGGATAGTGGAAAATGAAAAAAGATTTTATACATACCTGGGGCTTCCTCCAGCCCCATAGGCCTGGATCGCTCCCACGCCGTTGTCCTCTGCTTCCTCTATCCACCGGTAACGGTCCCGTCACTTCCGGAGGACGCGGCCAATTTTCCTCGTGAACAGGGGCTCCCTCCTTATCCATACGCATGCGCCTGCGTAGTATGAAGGCCGCATGCGTAAGGATATGGATAAAGCCCTGTTCATGCGGAAAATTGGCCGCGTCCACCGGCAGTGACGCACTGCGCTTGCCTCGACTGGCCGGGATTACGGGACCCGGTACCGGCGGATAGAAGAATCTGAGGACGGTGGCGTGGGAGCGATCCAGGCTTATGGGGCTGGAGGAAGCCCCAGGTATGTATAAACATTTTTTACCATAGTCTCTGGTTCTCTTTAGTCTCCAAGGGTATTTCCACACTGTGGTCTGTCCCAGGGCTTCAGAGGGTTATTTCGTAAAGTGTACCAGAGCTCAGCAACGAACAGTTTTATACATACATACCTGGGGCTTCCTCCAGCCCCATGCACATGGATCGCTCCCACACCGCCCTCACCAGTCTTCTCCCTCTTCGGTACCAGGTCCAGTCACTTCAGCCAGTCGCGGCTAGTCTGACGTAAGAGAAGTGCGCTCTTTACATATCTCTACAGCAGTCGCTGGAGAGATGCGTAGAGGGCGCACTTCTTTTGCGCAGACTGGCCTTGACTAGCTGAGGTGACGGGACCCGGTACCGAAGAGTGAGAAGACTGAGGACGGCGATGTGGGAGCGATCCATGTGCATGGGGCTGGAGGAAGCCCCAGGTATGTATAAAACTGTTAGTTGCTGAGCTCTGGTACACTTTAAGGGCAGTGTTCTCCCCAGGCTCTTTTAGCCGGGTGCTCCACCCGGCTAGATTTGGTGACCACCCGGCTGTCATCGGCTCACCTCCTCACCTCCTCCTATGCTGTAAGCAGAGTTGCCCTGCATTTTCATCTCAACCCACCCGGCTACTTTTTCATGCCACCCGGCTACTATTTCATGCCACCCGGCTGGGAAAAAATTCTGGGGAGAACACTGAAGGGTTTACTTTAACGGAGTGTCATCAGGATCACTTAGGCTGCTGCTCACTTGGTTCTGAGCTGCCATCCCTAGTAGAGTGTTCTGGTGAAGATCAGAGTCTCCTTAGTCCATTGCTCTGGGTGAGCTTGTTCTAACTTCGACCACCTGGCCACTCAGGCACAGAGCAGACAATTTACTTGGTAAAAGTGCAACACTAGCTTGACCTGCATAATTCGTGATGTCTGTATATGTTGGATTTCGGCTATACATGTTTTCCCGAAACAGAGCAGTTTTTGAGTACCTTATTGACTATGCACCACAGAAACTTTGGTACTTGGTTTTTACCATCCTTAGAATTGTCTAGAGATTTTGACTGTCTGAACAATTTTATCCGATATTGATGAAGTTACAAAAATGTTCTGTATTTTAACTCTCTCTGATATTAGAACAGAACGTGTATTCGCTCCAGTGCCTCAAACGTTTAGAGGTCCTGGTTGCTTTCTTGTGTCTCCAAATGTTGTTTTTTCTATTTGTGAAGGAAGGTATTGTCACTGGAGGAATGTGTGGGCCTGTGCTCAGCTATGTAGCATGAGTGACGGTTCTATCCTGCCAATATTCTACAACAGGCTGTTGAGTAGAGCTCCACCACTATGCTTTCCTTATGTTGTTTGTGTTAAATCCAGCATCTTTCATGGGACTTTCCTCATTCACTTAAGGGGCCCATACACTGGTCGAATTCAGCGATCAATCGATTCTATGGAATTGATCGATCGAAAATAGATTCTATCAAATCTATTGATCGATTTTTGTGGCCAATTTCGATCGATTTGATCTATCTAACAAGATGGAAAATCTAGGTCGATCTGCTGCTGGCAGCAGATTGATGGCGCATAGAGTTGCATTGGATGTAATGGTCCAATAATGCATAGATTTCATTCTGAAATCTATTGGAAATCTGTTCCTAGTGTATGGCACACATCAGATTTCTGTCAGATGCCTGTCCAGTTGAATCTGACAGGAATCTATCTGGTGGTCGAATCTGTTGCAAATCTTTGAGTGTAGGCCTCCTTTACTCTATTCATGCCTGTGATGTTTTCTAAGTATGCCCTTGTAGCTGTTTACCCTCCTATTTTTATAAAAAGTTCAGATTTTTTTTATATTTTGTCTGCAGACACGTTTGGTAGGTATACTATGGGTTGTTTTCTGATATAGTTTAGAACTGTGTGTTAAAAATACCTGTTCCCATCCATGTTTGGTGAAAGCCACAGAGAGCGCAGGAATGACATGGAGTGTACCACTGGCAGTGGCTGTGTCCTATTACTGTGTAATAAAGCCGCATCTACACGCGTAGATGCGGCCGCGATGCTCCTTATCAATCGAGCCGCTGATGCGGCTCGATTGATAAGATCCGACAGGACGGATCTCCGCACCGCCGATTCCCTGCTCGATCCCCACGAGGGGACAATGGCAGGGAATCGTGCGGGAGATAAGCGGCGCCGGCGGGGACGAGCGGGGAATCGAATGCGGCGCACGCGCGGCGAGCGGGGACGCGGCGGGCACGCGGAAGAGGCGATCCGGCGGCTAATCGAGCTGCCGGATCGCTACAATGTCCCATGGTGTAGATGGGGCTTAATGACTTTCTCATTGCAAAGATCTTTCTTCACATTGACATGAAGACCTGATGCTATAAAGATAAATGTTACTTTTCTTGTTTTCGCTTCAACTAACCATTTAATTTCATGAAATGGAAGTGATTTTAAGTGGATTTCCTTCTCTCTTCAAATGCCCAAAGCTAAAAGTTCTCTTTTATAGCATAAGGCTGTTTTTTCTATTGACCGGTACAACATAAATCTTAATTCCACTGTGGTTAAATTTTTTGGACAATAACGTGGACATTTGTTAGGGACTGAATGCTTTTATATAAATAAATGGCCCTAGTACAGGTTAAAGATAAGTGAAAAGAATGTGCACTTTCTTCTTCTCCTTTTTTTTTTTTTTTTTTTTTTCAGGAAGGAGCTGCCCCAGTGCCCTTTCTAATCAATGCTGGCTACACACGAGGTAATTTCCTACTTGATCCCCGGGTCATCGAACGGGAAGTTGCATCGTGTGTACATGTCCAAAGTGCCTCCGATCGATAAAGCGTTCGAGTTTTCCAATTATAATTGTGCAAAATCAATCACTTTATTGATTGGGAGCCGATTGAACATGTCTGAAATAATCTCCCAATTCCCGTGAATCAAGAAAATTACAGTGCATACATTCATACAATTCTTGATTTGCCAGTTTTACCATTTCCATGTGTTGAAAGAACCAACACATGGAAATGGTGAAAGAACCAACAGATTGAGTGCTTTGAACAGATTGTGTAATGCTGGGAATACACATTACGTTTTTTGCGGATAATCATTCCGATAGATGCCTTTGATGATAACATTCTGGTTTCAAATCTATCTTCTTTGTCTCTATCCACCTAGTAAAGGATGAGCTGAATATAGCTTCTATAGGTATTTTTACAGCCTGACTTTGGGACCAAAGCTCTCAATGAAGAACTTGATGACATTGTGTTGGAGTCAGAATACAGTAAACGTGGCCATGCACTTATAGATGGTACTTTATCGCAGGGCTGTGGAGTCGGAGTCGTGGAGTCGGGCAATGTTGGGTGCCTGGAGTCGGGAAAAAATGCACCGACTCCTAATGAATTTGTAACTGTAATTAAAATAGAAAATATGATAAAATGTTCTATTTCTCAGATAATAGTCATTAAAAATAATGTATATATACAGTAATAGCTGTGCTCAGTCCACAAAAATGAAATAAACCAAAATTAGTTACTTGTGCTGCTTCAATAAAGCAGTCCCCGTATTTCTAAGGTCAGATATACATATCTGATTGTGACTGTATATATGATGTGTACACAGGAATCTCTTATATATACCGGTACTAAATAACATCTATGCTGTAAGAATAAAGCCTGATGTGTAGCTGTGTCACTAATAGAGATGGTCAACGAGATGGAAATAATTCTGCATTGATGCTGATTTATGCAAATGTATGCACTCCCTTTGCTGATGAAATCAAATAATTTGATATGTTAAAATTTGATTTGGTGACTACAAATTAAAGGGTAACTGAGACGGATGAAAAGTAAATTTTTTTTTTTTTATACATACCTGGGGCTTCCTCCAGCCCCCTTCAGGCTAATCAGTCCCTCGCTGTCCTCCACCACCCGGATCTTCTGCTATGAGTCCTGGTACTTCAGCCAGCCAGCGCTGTCCGGCCGCATGCCGCTCCCACAGCCAGGAACATTCTGCGCAATAGCGCTGCACAGGTGTAGTATGCTCCTGGCGGCGGAGTGTGTGCATGCGCACTACGCCCGACTGGCTCAAGTACCTGGACTCATAGCAGAAGATCCAGGTGGTGGAGGAGGACAACGAGGGACTGATTATCCTGAAGGTGACTGGAGGAAGCCCCAGGTATGTATAAAACTTTAATTTCATCTGTCTCAGGTTTACTTTGTTACACAGTAGTACTATACTCTACATATGCACTCCCCACAGAGCTGCAGGGAATTCACTGAGAATGCTGTGCACATTGAACACAGAGGTGTTGTCTGTTTACAATCTCCTCATTCCCCTGCAGAGTACCTGCGCATCATTCTTACATGTACCCACACTTTAGCTAAATACACACCGTTGCATGTGTGCACGTGAACAGGGAGCGACAGCTCCCTGCCAGCGACAGCTGTCCACACGTCTCGCCAGAAAGGCAGAGACGCGGCGGAAGCTGTTTGTGAATGGAGAATCCCCCGGCCGGATGCTCCATTCACTTGCGTAGGTCTCCTGTCGCTATCCCGCGTACACACGCGGGGGTAGCGACAGTTGCGGCGACAGCTGTAGCCGGCGATTGAACATGTCAATCGCCTGGCGACAGCCCCGACGGGCGACGGTTCGGGGCGCGCGCGTAATACACACGGGCGACCTGTCACCGCAACACGCGCGTGCCACGTGGATGCGGCGACGGCCGTCCCCCGTGAGTATGGACCTTAACATTGCCTAGGGCCTGATAGATGATCTTTGTTCCGGTTTGTACCTTTTACAAGTACTCTTACCAAGGACTAGTTTTAGTCTAAAGGGAATAAATATAGTAGTCTACATATCCTTCTCACTTCAGTTGTCTTGTAAAATTCCTAAGTGTTGGCAGTTAAGAGACGAATTTCATGTTACATACTTTTAATCCACAAAATTGTAATATGCAAATTAGAGGAGTCGGAGTCGGTGGAATCCTAAACTTCGGAGTCGGTGGATTTTTGGACCGACTCCACAGCCCTGCTTTATCGACCATCAAATAGTTCCCTCTCTGATTGAATCTGATCAGAGAGGGATCTATCGGCTGCCCACACACTTAACACAGATTTTCAATCGATTTCAGCATGAACTCTATTGAAAATCTGTGGAGCTGCCTCCCAGGTCACATCCCCCCCCCCCCCCCCCCCCAGTCTGTGCTCCCTCCAGGTGTTGACAGCAGAACTCTCACCTATCCCAACGGAGCGTATCCTTCTGTGTGTGTGGTTCCTTGTCACAGTGCTCCTCCTCCCTCTGTCTTCTTTCCCTGAGTCATGTGGCAAAACGTGGAGGTCACACGCTAGAGGTCCTGTGTCATGTCTGATTGTGCTGCCCAGAAGCTACCTTCCACACTGCCTCAGTGGAAAGTTAATTATGCTGCCGGTGGTAAAACACCTGTGACCTATCTCGGGGACTGCAAATTGGCACTGAGGTAGTTAGGGATGTCTCCTCCCTACCCTGACAATTTGGAGAGTGTAGGTGGTGTGGAAGCGGAGCTATTTAGTGTTTTATCACAGGCAGCATAGTTATGTAGGTAATGTAGCCGCACAGGCTCGTTCTGCGCATGCGGGGCAGCGCAAATTTACAAGCAGCACAATCAGACATGTCACCGGCATGTTTGCTGCTAGAGCTCTGTTTGACCTCTAGCCTTTGTCACATGACACAGGGAGAGAATACAAAGGCTGGAGGAGCACCGCAGCATGGAGTAATTCACCAGACATGGGAGGAGGCATGCCAGTGGGACAGGTGAGAGTTTGCTCTGCTGCCAACACCCTGTATCAGTAGTCCCCAAATGAAATGTCACCAGCCAAGAAACATTTTCTACCCTGTACGATTGCCCGAATCAGACATCATTTTCAGCAACAGTTTCTACTATATTCGATCACAGTAATTGAATCTGCCTGATATCAACAGGTAAAACTGACAAATGCAAAAAGCTACATATTGCCCCTCAATCTTAAATTGATTGCTTCAAATGTTTGTTTGAAATCTCCAGGAGACAATCAAGTAAGTGAAGTTGCTTAAAGGGATACTGTAGGGAGGTCGGGGGAAAATGAGTTGAACTTACCTGGGGCTTCTAATGGTCCCCCGCAGACATCCTGTGTTGGCGCAGCCACTCACCGATGCTCCGGCCCCGCCTCCAGTTTACTTCTGGAATTTCTGACTTTAAAGTCAGAAAACCACTGCGCCTGCGTTGCCGTGTCCTCGATCCCGCTGATGTCACCAAGAGCGCACAGCGCAGGCCCAGTATGGTCTGTGTCTGCGCAGTACACTCCTGGTGACATCAGCGGGAGTGAGGACATGGCAACGCAGGCGCAGTGGTTTTCTGACTTTAAAGTCAGAAATTCCAGAAGTGAACTGGAGGCGGGGCCGGAGCATCGGTGAGTGGCTGCGCGGGCACAGGATGTCTGCGGGGGACCATTAGAAGCCCCGGGTAAGTTCAACTCATTTTCCCCCGACCCCCTACAGTATCCCTTTAAATCTCCTTTTTTGTTAAAATGAAAAAAATGTAATCTCTCCTCCCGATAAAACACAATCATTATTGCTTAGGAAAAACCTGTAAATACTTTATTAAAGTGAAATTCGACTTTTCTTAAAAAGAAAAAATATTGCTGCAACATATCAAAATCATTTTGAAATCTTATTGAAAATATCCCTTTCAGTTTGCAGCCTTCTATGTGTTTATTTGTCCTGTACAATCAAATAACCATATTCCCTACCATGAAATCTGTACTTTTTTTTTTTTTTTTTTTTTACAAGTCCATTACATGCTTTCAGGTGTAAAAGTAGAAGCCACTGTAGACTTCTGTTTAAAATATGTATGCTTGAGTTGTGTATTGGATGCATCTTGTTATTGGTAAAAGGCCTGTTTGTATGGTTATAAAAATCCAGTTAAGTGCACTAGAAGGTAGGTTGTATGGGTTTTTTTTTTCTTTATTATACTAGCATTTGATATAATTTTCCTTTAGCTTTGCATATGGTAGGTGCCAGACCCAAAATGTATCCATTAGTTGCTATTACCCTGTACATAGGTTCCTGTAAAATCAATTATAAATCTAGATGGTTGCAGCCTCCTTTCCATTCGGAACCCCTCATGTATCTTCATTGGTAGTACAGTTGCTGCAGAACGTGAAAGCTTGTGGAAATACTGATAAAAAGAGTAGCACTCATCAATAGGGATATGGGTGCCCAAGCCTCAAAGGATCCTCACACCCGTAGATCCAAAGACGTGTAGACAAGATGTTGGAGGCTGGTACTCCCAAACGTAGAAAAAGCTCTTTATTGGACCATTAAAAACAGTGGTAATACAGCGACAGCCCGCTGTTTCAGGTGTCAGCCCTTTTTCAATTGCTTGAAAAAGGGCTGACACCTGAAACAGCGGGCTGTCGCTGTATTACCACTGTTTTTAATGGTCCAATAAAGAGCTTTTTCTACGTTTGGGAGTGCCAGCCTCCAACATCTTGTCTGAACGTGAAAGCTTGGCAGTGGTTTTAAGTGGTGAGTGATAACTGATTGTTTTATGCTTTCACTCTGCAACCTCAGAATGATCTGTGTAAGGCCACTTGAGCCGTCATCAGTCAGTGCTGTGAGCTCAGAGTTGTTCGTTGCACTTTCAGCCTCAGAAGAAACTAGGCATCACCCTGCGAAACGACGCAAAGCTGTGCGCCCACTGTTACCCCCTTCCCCGCACTCAAAAAACACAACCAGATGGGAAAAGTACTTTCACACTTGCTAATTTTTGTGCATGTTAACGTGTTTTGCAATGTGTACTCCAAGCTGTCTGCTCCCTTGGAAAATTTAAAGTGGATTACAGCCTGTTATCTTAAGCACATCGCTGAGTTCTGCAGTCCACATTATGCAGCATTTCTACATCTGATTTAACAATACGTTTAGCATCCGAGTGCCTACTAGCTCTTCTGTTTACACTTTGAGGTAAGTATTAAACCATGCCTCCCCCCCCCATTGCTTCAAGTTTGGATATATGTAATGCTAGACGTAGACTGTATAATCAATTTTGGAGCGTATGTGACCAGCCTTAGAGAAACTGATACCGGTACTACAATGGTAAAGAAACCTCTCCAAGCCCTAATGCATCTTCTATCAGTCCTACCCTATACGACAGTGTACCATTATTATGTTAGACCATGCTACCCCTAAAGCTTGGATTCTGTTAAAAGTCCCCTTTGGGGCAAACATTTGGGTTACACAATGCCTTATTTGCACGAAGTCTCTTTGTTCATATGACTGTTACGGTAAATACATTTTTCAACTTCAACTGAAATAGAACTGTCTATACTGTACACTTGACCTACAGAAGGAGATAGTTCACACAGAATGGGTCAAGAGCCAGATTGGACAAGCCAGGTGTAAACTATTCTTGCTTCTTAAGAGGTGGAGTGTGGAGGAAGCACACTATTGCCTCTGCTTCATACATAGTGGGTGGAATCCCCCAGCCAAAGACAGAAGATTAGGGCAGCCTGTGTGCAGTTCAGCAGATGGTCTCTGGGTCGTGTGCTAATAGTTGCTGACTGAATATGGGATGGAGAAGCCAAAAGAACAGTAAATCCACATGGCAGCTAAACAGTCCACAGAGGTTGCTAATATGCTTGTTCCCTTAAGGTGCGTACACACGCACTACTAAAGAGAACGACTGGTCCGCTGATCGGATTGTTTAGAAACAGCCTTATCAGTCTGCAGATAGACTGTACACACGCACTACTGTTGGGAGAACGACCGCCCAGCAGGAGGGTCTGACGGACCTGACGTTCTTTTTAGTAGTGTGTGTGTACGCACCTTTATGCTCAGTTTGAACTAAGATGATCAGTTGCTAGACATATAATGTAATATTTAGTTTTTTGTTTTGGACACAAGTGAATGTGCAAATTATTGCCTATTCAGTAGTGGTGCATTGTGGGTAACCACAAATGCTCACTTATAGCTGAATTATTGCAAGTTTCCTTTTGTTTTAAGGAGGCAAATTTCACCAAGCATTGCTTATTAGTAGGAGGGCTTTTTGGTCTCTTTTATCCCCCTATACAATCCTAGTGGTTTGGGTCACCCCGAGCTCTCACTACAGAGAATTGAATGTGTGCATTAAACACCAAGTGAACACCTGGCAAAACTGGCTAAGCAAATTTGGCGCAATTGGCTATTCATGAGGCAATGCTCATGCAAATATGCATTCGCTTTTGCATGCCAACTTATGCAGGGTCAAAAACCAATGCCGCAAAGCGGCTGCCCTGCGGGAATTAGTCCACGCTGCAATAGCACTATCCAGGAGCGCCACGAGGAGGCTTCCCAATGCCCCCATACAACCGAGGGACTGCGGGGTCCCAGGCGCTTTCACTGCCTGGGAACCACAACAGCACCCCGGAGGGGGAGGCTGGGTGGAGCAGGTGACCACCCCCCCCCCCCCCCCCCCCCCCAAGCGTGGCCAGCGCCGGGGAGAGCTGTCGGCATCCACCTCCCAATATTTAAAAACAGAAACTTACCTTAACGTCCATTGCGTTCTGCTACTGAGGCGGGTGGTGGATGGCTCCCTCCAGGTGGTGTGAGTCCTGGAGTGGGCTGTCTGCGCCTGTCCTCCGCCAACCCCCCCCCCCCCCCCTCCCCCGCCTTGGATTGCAGTGTGTGAGCCAGCCCTGGGCTCCAAAGCTCGGTGCGACCCATGCTTCATTCCTTTTCTTTTCAAATGTGTTGCACCCAAGCTATGCTCAGTAGCAGAACGCAATGGACGTTAAGGTAAGTTCCGGTATACAGATTGAAGCCCCAGTAGAGGCATGAGGCTCCCCATTGGATTGTAAACCAGTGGGAATCTCCTCTCCCCAGGGAGGATTCTTATTTGGGTTACTGAGAGAAGGTCCAATGAGAATACTCCATCTGTTGTGATGCATGCCGTTTAGGTGTGCATCTGAGCAGCTGTTGCCACCACTCCTAGATAAGGATGCAGGTGAGGTAGCTGAGCCTAGCTGCCACTTGGCTCCCCCTTTAACCTGCCTGGCGTTCTATTAAGATCGCCAGGCAGGCTGCGGGAGGGTTTTTTTTTAATAAAAAAAAAACTATTTCATGCAGCCAACTGAAAGTTGGCTGCATGAAAGCCCACTAGAGGGCGCTCCGGAGGCGTTCTTCCGATCGCCTCCGGCGCCCAGAATAAACAAGGAAGGCCGCAATGAGCGGCCTTCCTTGTTTTGCTTACATCGTCGCCATAGCGACGAGCGGAGTGACGTCATCGACGTCAGCCGACGTCCTGACGTCAGCCGCCTCCGATCCAGCCCTTAGCGCTGGCCGGAACTTTTTGTTCCGGCTACGCTGGGCTCAGGCGGCTAGGGGGGCCCTCTTTCGCCGCTGCTCGCGGCGGATCGCCGCAGAGCGGCGGCGATCAGGCAGCACACGCGGCTGGCAAAGTGCCGGCTGCGTGTGCTGCTTTTTATTTGAGCCAAATCGGCCCAGCAGGGCCTGAGCGGCAGGCTCCGGCGGTACTGGACGAGCTGAGCTCGTCCAGACCGCCCAGCAGGTTAAAGGGAACCTAAACTGAGAGGGATATGGATGTTTCCTTTTAAACAATACCAGTTGCCTGGCAGTCCTGCTGATCTTTGGCTATAGTAGTGCCTAATTCACACACCTGAAACAAGCATGCAGCTAATCCAGTTTGACTTCAGTCAGAGCACCTGATCTGCATGCTTGTTTAGGGGCTGTGGTAAAAATATTAGAGACACAGGATCAGCAGGAGAGTCAGGCAACTGGTGTTATTTTAAAAGGAAAAATCCATATCCTTCTCAGTTTAGGTTCCCTTTAAAGGGGAACTGAAAAGAAAGGTATATGGAGGCTGCCATGTTTATTTCCTTTTGAGCAATACCAGTTGCCTGGCAGCCTTGCTGATCCACCTGATCAGGTGTTTCAGACTTTAAAGTCAGATCTGACAAGACTAGCTGCATGCTTGTTTCTGGTGTTATAATTTTAAAGTTGGGTGTGAAAAATTTCACTTGAAATTGAAGTTTTTGTACAACAAGAAAATAAGTTTTACAATAGTGACTAAGATATCGAGCACAGTTCTGTCTTCCTATTTTTACATCTTTATTATGTTACGCCATAATTGTAGGTGGTAGGGAGGCAGGAATCCTCAGCGTTGACAAGGGCCCATAATGTCCTAAAACCCGAATAAAGAACACTTAATGTCCTGTACTATATTTTGTTCAGGCCACCATCATATCATATGATATGTATTGGTTTCAGGTAGGCCTGAACGATTTTAGGAAGAGATCGAAGATTTCGATTTACGATTTTTTTCAAAACAAGTTTTGTTTTGCTTCTACATTGGCAGAGCATTTAGAGAAATCGCTAGCGATTTAAAATGCTCCCTAAATGCTCAAAAAAAGTGCTCTAGTGGGTTCCAGCCTTAAAGGAATACTGTAGGGGGGTCGGGGGAAAATGAGTTGAACTTACCCGTGGCTTGTAATGGTCCCCTGCAGACATCCTGTGCCCGCACAGCCACTCACCGATGCTCCGGCCCCGCCTCTGGCTCACTTCTGGAATTTCCGACTTTAAAGTCAGAAAACCCCTGTGCCTGCGTTGCCGTGTCCTCGTTCCCGCTGATGTCACCAGGAGTGTATAGCACAAGCCCAGTATGGTCTGTGCCTGCGCAGTACACTCCTGGTGACATCAGGGGAAGTGAGGACACGGCAACACAGGCACAGGGGTTTTCTGACTTTAAAGTCGGAAATTCCAGAAGTGAGCCAGAGGCGGGGCCGGAGCATCGGTGAGTGGCTGTGCGGGCACAGGATGTCTGCAGGGGACCATTAGAAGCCCCGGGTAAGTTCAACTCATTTTCCCCCGACCCCCTACAGTATCCCTTTAAATCTCCTTTTTTGTTAAAATGAAAAAAATGTAATCTCTCCAGTATCCCTTTAAAGCTCCTCTTCCACCAAAAAGTCGTTGTCTAGTGTGGATAAGGATTTTTATGTAACTTTTTATTTTTTTTATATAACATTTTAGGGTTTTCAATGCTTATGTTTCCTCTAAAAAGGGGATGTATCCCTTGCTTCCTGTAATGAAAGTGAAGTAAATATTAGTAAGTAACAGAGTACAGTATGTAGCAGACTCCCAGCTTCTGAGGGCCCATTTCCACTATCGCGAATTCGCATGCGTTTTTCGCATGCAAATTCGCATAGCAATACAAGTGAATGGGACTGTTTCCACTTGTCAGGATTCCTTTGCGTTTTTCTGTGCAGAAAAAATTCGCATGGCAGAGCCATCAGAATTCGCATATCGCATACCGCTATGAGGTTTGGGTATGCGAATTTTCATAGAAACAATGGAAAAGCACACCAGCACTGCCATGGTTAAATTCGCATACATCGTCATCCATGCGAATTTTCATGCGAATTCATATGAAAATTCGCTTAGACCCGCATGCGAAATTCGCACCCGCATGCGAATTTTTGCCGCGGCGATTCGCACCGCACAAGTGGAAATGCAGCCTCACCGTTGCTTGGGTGCAAAGTGTTCAAAACAGAGCAGGAAGACCTTCATTATTAGTAGGCATGCTTTCAAAACTTTGTTTTGTTTATATTGCTTTTAATAGATGCATATCAATTTAATGACACCATGTGCTAAATTGCTTCTTTTTCCTCCCAATCATTAGTTTAAAATGGGAAGTAAGCATTTAAATTCATACTTAGAAATTACTAAACTCCATGCAGATTGCTTGTCTGTGGGAATCCAAACCTGTGACCAAGATTTGTAATACAGAAGTGCTAAATAAAGATCATGTCGCAGTTATTGAGCTTATTGAGAAATTTGATAAAGAGGAACGTTCCTTGCCAAAATGTAAAATGTTCCTGGAGAACAGATAGGAGTTGGTAATAAAAGTAAAGCACTGCATTACATGCCAGTTTACCAGTCCCCAACATCTGTTATGTAACACGAAATAGTGCTGATCCCATGCAGGTCCCTTTTTAAAACCCAGACGTGTAGGCACACCCCTTACTGATATTATTGATTGATCTAGGTAGCTTTGCAAAGTTTGATAATGGGGAGAGAAAATGACAGGGCAAAGACCACTGAAGCCTCTAACATGTGGAATCTGCCAGGACTAAACTCAGGGTTTTTTTGTTTGTTTTTTTTTTGTTTTTTACTAGACTGGGACTGCAAAGTAAGACAGCATGTGATGTTGTCAGACTGTGTCATCTGCCACTTGCATGGCCTGCACATCAATCATTCTGTGCATGTCAAAGTGATTTCTGCTGTTACTGGTAGGAAGGCTAATGGTGTTCTGGGTTATAATTGACTGCCGTGGCGGAAACAGAAAATTTGAGTTAAAAAAAAAAGCCCTCACACTTAAAGGACAACTGAAGTGAGACAAATATGGAGGCTGCCATATTTATTTATTTTTAAGCAATACCAGTTGCCTGTCAGCCCTATTGATCTCTTTAGCTGCAGTAGTTTCTGAATAACACCAGAAACAAGCATGCAGATAATCTTGTCAGATCTGACAATAGGTATCATTCATAAAGCATTACCGCATGCGGTAATGTTGAAAACGGCAGACTTTCCCGAGCACTTAGCAAAGTGTCCATTCATAAAAGCTGTTTCCGCATGAAAAGCTACAATTACCGAGCAGGGAGATAAATTACCGCCTTGTGCTGTGTACACCTCCAGCACATGTCGTAAAATGTAATTAAATGTCAATTCATAAAGATAAGAGCACATGGTATTGACCTGGAGAAATGCCCTCTGCTTTGAAGAGGCGAGAAGCCAGCTGAAGAAGCGATAAGCCAGTGGATAAGAACAAAGTGAATGGGGACAGATCTACCCCAGGCAGCAGCAGTGAGAGCAGAACAAACAAGGCTTTCCAGAATACACCAGGCTGTGTTTTTAACCTCTTGGGTACCTGTTTTCAAAATATATTTCACTTCAAAAAAGCCTGCATGTGTAAAGTTTATTGAAGTTTTTCTAAGTTGTGGCAATTACATAGATTGTTTACAAAGACTGACAAATTCAGAGAAGATTTCAGAGGCAGTAAAAAAAAAATGCACATCTAAAGGGAAGTTGGGGCTGCCTTTTATTGTAACGCTGTCTGTGCATGGAGACCAGGAATGTAACTAATCAGCCGGCTCATTAATCTAACAACTCAGCATCCTGTTACCGACAAGTCAGTTCGGAAAATTTCCGCATTTCTACCGCAGCTGTGAAAATGTTTATGAATGAGCACACAGAAGTCTAAAATACCGAATGCGGTATTTTCCCTCCCAGATTTTCTTTTATCGCACTGCTTTTCTGAATGATAGCCAATGTCAGAAACACCTGATCTGCTGCATGCTTGTTCATGGTCTATGTCTAAATGTATTGGAGGCAGAGGATCAGCAGGACAGCCAGGCAAATGATATTGCTTAACCAGTTCGGCCTATCTGGACGAGCTTCCTCATCCAGATAGGCACTGCTGCTCCCGCCGCATGGTGCACGCGATCGGGCGCGCTCCCGCCGCCCGCCGCTAGCCCCCCCGATCAGTGAATGGGAATATAATTCCCATTCACCGATCTATCTTCCCCGCAGAAATACCGACTCTTTCTATCCAGAGAGCGCGGTATTTCTGCCCCCAGGAAACTTCTCCACTGCTTTTTAGTTCCTGGATGCGAGATCGTTCGCATCCAGGACTTTTTTCACTGTGGCCATCTTGTGGCCAAATAGTAAACTGCACCCACATACATTTTTAATTAAACAATTATATTATTTTACATTTAAAATAAGCAGTTTCCCTCCCACACCAAAAATTACCCACATACATTTTTTATTAAAAAAAAAAAAATACAATAAAACAAAAACATATAGTTACCCAAGGGTCTGAACTTTTTAAATATGCATGTCAAGAGAGTATGTTATTATATTATTTAAAATTATAAGCTTATAAATAGTGATGGACGCAAATTGAAAAAATGCACCTTTATTTCTAAATGAAATATCGGCACCATAAATTGTGATAGGGACATTGTTTAAACTGTGTAATAACCGGGACAGATGGGCAAATAAAATACATGCGTTTTAATTACGGTAGCGTATATTAATTTCAAACTAATGGCCAAAAACTGAAGAGAAATGAATTTTTTTTTTCATTTTTCTTAATCTTCCTTTTAAAATGGATTTAGAAAAAAATAATTCTTAACAAAATGTACTACCCAAAGAAAGCCTAATTAGTGGCGGAAAAAACAAGATATAAATCAATACATTGTGATAAGTAGCCATAAAGTTATAGGCGAATGAATGGGAGGTGAACGTTGCTCAGGTGCATGAGATTTTCGGCACTGCGGTGCTGAACCGGTTAAAGGGAAATAAATACGGCAGCCTACATATATCTCTCGCTTCAATTGTCCTTTTGGGGGCCCATTTAACGGTACAATATTTTCCTTAGATGCCATCATTCAATCAGATTTTTACAATTTAATTGTTCTAAAAGACCATGGAGTATATAGAGAAAATCGACCATAAATGATTTAATGGTTGATTGAAAGACAGAATTTTGACTATAGGAATGTTGGATTTTATGATTGTATCTGAAGAAAGAACGTGCACTAATGAATCCGTTTTATGGGAACAATCCATTACTTTCCAATTGCTTATGATCCTACAAATCAGCGCTGCGTAATATGTTAGCGCTTTATAAATACAATTAATAATAATAATAATAATAATAATCTGATCGCATCTGAGGAAAATATTGTACCATTAATGGGCAGCTTGTTGCCAGTAAAACCAATCTTCTGATGTCATGCATGATTTGATTGTCTCAGCCTTTGCTCTTTTGTGCTGTAAGTCCTGTTACACTGCCTTTAGTCATTTCCTGCATGTAGTATCTAAAAACACCAGTTACTGATCACATGGTTGCTGCCTGTCACTGAATACAGTGCAGGGATTGCAGAAGTAGGTAATTCATCCATTGCCAGCAGAGTAGCCTGGATCAGGTTTAATCTAAAAAGAAAAAAAGCAACGGTTATGCTTCCATAAATACAGATTTCTTTTTTAGACACTGTTGTGTGTGCATCTTTTTATATTTTAACTGGACGTTTACAGAATATATAAAAAAGTTAATGTATTGCTTTAAAATAGGGACTTTTTTGTCACTATTAAAGGACTTGAGCTATGGTGTTCACAAGTAAAGGAAATCCATTAATGATGCTGCAAGCATTAAGCGTCATGAGCACTGGGTGCTTGGCCTACAAGCGGAAGACACAACCTCAGACCTCTCAAATCATCATAAACATCCTAATCGTAGGGTCATCAGGTTGTATTGGCAGAATAATCACTGAGCTGTGTCCATGCTCATGGTCTGTCAAATCTATGATCTGATGATAATTCAAGGCCACACTGGGTCCTTTTCATTAAGGGAATCAAAATGGGAAATCAGAACTTTTACACACTGAAAACTTTTTGTCTGAAAGACTTGTTTGTGATCACTTTGAGTACATTTGACTGTATAGGAAGTCGCTAAATGTCCAGAGTCCTAACACTGGCAATCAGGCATACTAGAAAACCACTCTGCTGTATTCCCTGATGTACCCTGCTCCCACTTGTACCTCCCACTGCCTTCTCCATAGGGAAGGACATGCTGCTTGGGGCATAGCAAGTGGCAACTTGGTTCATGAAAAGATGAGGAACAATTATTTACTCGCACCGTTATAAGGCTTATGTACTGTATTGTAGTGAGGCATTATATACTATTTTAACTCCAAACCCAGTGTTGTCTGATTAAAGAAGCACCAAAATAATGCTAAACAGTAATGGAGGGCTGGATGCCAAAACAACCTTATTCTTCAAAGGAAATGTGCTGCTTTTCACAGGCGCTTGGCAGCTACACTGACCAGTACTAGTTATTGCTCCTGTTATTTCCTGATGAAGCAGTGTTAATCCTGCAAAACGCGTTGCATTGTGGGGTGTATAAATACATTTCATTGACTAATCAATCAATTCGGTGTCTACTTGGGAGGTAAGTCCACCACTACCTCCTATTTTAAATGTTTAACGGTTTTATCCTGTCATTGGCACCTCTGTTCCATCCTTGCTACAGTAGTGGAGGGCTGGATGTCAAAACAACCTTATTCTGCAAAGGAAATGTGCTGCTTGCTGTCTACCCATAAACAAAAATAAATGGTATGATATGTTACCATGTCCACACTTTGTGCAAGGGGGAATCTTTTGAGGTTTAGGATAGCCTATGACCTTTGCAACGGTGGACCACAAAATGTAGTTGGTGAACACCACTCAACCCAACAGAATCGCTGCAGTGCTGGACCTGGTCAGCAAATCCAGGATCATCAGGCAAAAAAAAAAGTGGTCCGCACTTGTCAACACAGCAACTTTATTGATGTACGTATCCAATAACACCAGCAGCTGACATGTTTCGGACGTCAATCCTTACTCATAGCCCATGGGCTATGAGTAAGGACTGACGTCCGAAACATGTCAGCCTTGATGCCTGCTGCTGGCGTTATTGGATACGTACATCAATAAAGTTGCTGTGCTGACAAGTGCGGACCACTTCTCCTTTTTTTGGTGGACCACAAAATATTACACGGTGAACATCGCATGGCAGTATGTCATTCTTTTTCTCTTACAGTAACTGACCATGAGGAATCTTGATGCTGTGCTAACCTTACCATTATATTTTAGTAAACAGCCTGGTGATTAAGTTCCATGGACATGGCTGTTAACGCAATAACCATACTTGCATACATGGACTCAGGCCCAGATTTTACGTCACAGGAGCCTATAGGCACAGATAAAAACAAGGAACACCAAGAGCCCCAATAGTGTAATATGTACTGGTAAATGGTTACTAGATGGATTAAATAGTAATACTCACAAACCAAGGTTACCATTAGACAACCACTGTAAAGGCAGGTGGGGAGATTTTCCTGACCCCACTCAGAAATAAGTCGCTCTCTGTAGATGAGAAAAAGGGGGTTCAACCCTCCACCCAGGGTGGACTCAATATTATGCAGGAGAACAGAGGCGCCAAAAGGATAAAAGGAAGCTAAATGAGCTTAAAAACCAAATTCTTGGTAAATAGAGGAGGTAGTGGTGGACTTACCTCCTCCAAGTAGACACACAACAACTGTAGTAAAGAAAGTCAATATATTTTATTTATGAACTCCAAATATGCAACGCGTTTCACAGGTTTGATCCCGCTTCATCAGGCAATAACAACAAAGCAATAGCATATGTGGTCAGTAGAAGAGCCAGGCACCTCTTCTCCTACTGACCACATATGCTATTGCTCCGTTGTTATTGCCTGATGAAGCGGGATCAAACCTGTGAAACGCGTTGCATATTTGGAGTTCATAAATAAAATATATTGACTGTCTTTACTACAGTTGTTGTGTGTCTACTTGGAGGAGGTAAGTCCACCACTACCTCCTCTATTTACCAAGCATTAGTTTTTTAAGCTCATTTAGCTTCCTTTTATCCTTTTGGCGCCTCTGTTCTCCTGCATACTATAGGCACAGATGTCCTGGCACCCTAGACTTTGCACCCCAAGAACCTACAAAACCCCACCGAACTGCACCGCAAGTGTGCTGGCTGGCCCAGCTGTCACTTCTTCCTTACTTCCCCTGCCCTTCATAGGTAGCTGCAGGCAGGGCTGTGGAGTTGGTACAAAAATCATCCGACTCCTCAGTTTGTGAAACCACTGATTCCAGGTACCCAAAATTACTCCAACTCCTCGACTCCGATTCCTTAGTCTAATTTTTTACAAAGGCTATGGATTTGGTCCAAAAATCATCCAACTCCTCAGTTTATTGAAACCACCGACTCAGGTTACCCAAAAATTGCTCCGGTTCTGAGTCCACAGCCCTGGCTATAGGTGTCCCTTAGGATTAGGTAGCCAGAGGTACCCTCAGTATTAAGTTGCATAGGCAAGGAGGGAGGAAGGCACTCGTGGAGCAGAGTGAGCCGCCTTTCTCTCATCATGCGCCTGTATGCACATGCCTACAGTGCCTTTTGGTAAATGCGGCCCTGCATGGGCTATGTGTGCTAAGGCAGATAAAAAACTGGTAAAGTGCAATTATAGAGATTCGATTTTCAGCTTTGTAATGGTTTTTGTGCAACTCCCCATCACTTTGCTATCTTTCAACAATCCCCTTCCTCCTTCTTTCCTCATTCGTTTAACAACTTCAACTCTTTGTGACCGTAAATACTTCTGCATGCCAGATCAGTTTCCTCCTTACCTAATGTTCCATAGCAGTGCATTGTGAAAAAGCTTTCGGTTTTTCAGCATATGGTGTGAAAGAGGCCATAAGGAAACATGGACATTACCTTCACCTTGACTGCTCATTTGTTCGCTTTCAGTTATCACTGACCGCAACGGATGTAGAGTAGCCTTAGGCCTCTTAGGGCTTGTTCACACTACAAGAGCTTTTTAAGCGCTTTGTGATTTTTTTTTTTTTTTAAAGCTCTTACTAATGTTGTCCTATGTGTGTGTTCACACTAGAGCGATGTGATCTCCCATAGCATTGCATTAGCAAGACATTTTCAAAATCACTAGTGCTTAACAAGCTCTTGTAGTGTGAACAAGCCACTATATGCTGAAATACTGATGCATTCTAAGTTTCCATAGCAGTGCCCTATGAAAAAACTTTCAGGTAAAATGTGTATCGTGTAAACTGAGCCATAGGAAAACATGGACGATAATTTGAAAATTAGTTGTCCTTTCAGTTACAACTGAGAGCAACTGATATAGTATAAAAGCATCCTAACCATTCTAAAAGAACTCCTAACTGATCCATTCCATCATCTTCATTGGCAGCTGTAGCATTTGGTAGCAAGCCCTCAGTCAATGTTACACTATAGCTGAGCCCCTGATATTGATACTGTGGGTTTTTTTTCATATTTTTGTTGTTGCATTACTGTTTTGTATAAATTATTGTAAGTTGTTTAACACATTAAAAATGACAAAAAAAAAAGTTTATACTGTCCAAATCCAGAGCTAAACATAAATCAACGCATTTATCCACATGTACCAGTATGTACAGTATAATGCATGACTGGACTTGCTAATTCGACCTATAAACCACATGCCAAAATGCAACCTGTTTGTACATCTAAAATGTTCACCTTGAGCAAGTGTATAGATGTGACTTAATCAGACATTCCTGATGTGTATATTTGTACGAGGGGAGTGACTTTAATGGCATTATAGGCAGATGATCCCTTCCTCATCCAAGTATTGAGCATTGTAAAGCATACCTCTGCTGAAAATTAGAAAAAGTATGCTAATGAAGTAAAATTAGGACAACCCAGCAGTAAGACTTACCAGGGCCCTGTTTCAGCTGGATTATAACATGTTGCTCTGCCCCCTTGCAGAAAGCTGCCTCAGCCATTTTGTTTGTCTTTTATAGGGAAGGCCAATGTGTTTTTCTGCAAGGGGTCAGAGCTACTTGCAGTAACCTGGGTCAAACGGGGCTCCGGTGAGTCTTAGGGCCCTTCCACACTGCATGAACTTCGATCCGATTTTCGAGGCACATGCATTTTGTGGATCACAAGGGCACTGTGATTAACACAGTAATCGCATATAGTAAAGTGCCCTATACACAGTAGTGTGACCTGGTTTGCACCCAATCGCAATTGAAGTGCCTGCTGCGTTTTTCCTGTGTATGTGTTTGGGTTAAATGAATGGAAGTGCATGCATATTGCATAGCAAACATGGTGCTATGTGAATTTCTTTGCAAACTATTATTTGAAAAACGTTCTCCTGCTTTTATTTATTTTTTTTCATGTTGAGAATTGTAATTGCACCTGATGATCACAATTGTATTTGTAGGAAAATGCTAATGAAATGATGTTTAAATTAAAGGATATCCAAGCTGAAAGGTAAAAGTTTAAGCTTTACTTACCTGGGGCTACTTCCAGTCCTTACTAATCTATGTGGTCCCTCGTTCTACTGCCCTCTAGTGTGGCGCTAGTTTACTGCCCTCTAGTGTGGCGCTAGGACCCTCCAAAACATCACCGACCATAGCTATGGGCTTGTCCACACACCTTGTTTATGATCTCCTATCCGGTTGCGTCCTGAACTTGCACAGTTTAAGTCTCTGTGAACTGCACAAGTGCAGAATGTTCCTGATGAGGAGAGCACGATTGAGAGAGATGGGCAGGAGCTCATTTCTTTTGAAGGGGCTATCTGCGCATTTGAGGGCAGTGGAACTGCAGAAAAGGGCCACATACAATTAGTGGCCAGAACAACCCCCAGGTAAGTAAAGCTTAACTTTTAACTTTCAGCTTGGCTATCCTTTAACCGTTTCCGGACCGCAGTAATCGATATCTACGCCTTTTTTGTGGCTGCTCATTCCTGCCAGGGCGTGACTTCAATTACCTCGCACTCACGGACCCACCGCTACCGCTGATCTCTCTTGCCGCAGGTAACCCTCGCTCTGCCATCGCTATGACAGCAGAGCTCTGTGAGCCCGTCAGGAGCCGATTTCATTGGCTCCTGGCCCCGTGACCACTGTGAGCCTATCTTGAATCTGTGGCAGCCTATTAAAGTGGACCTGAACTCTTGGACAGGACCCAAGGGAAACGTAATAGAAATGCACCGTGTATGAATTTAAAGAGTTTAGCCTGTGTAATTCCCCCTCATTTGTCTAATCACTAGTTGTAATTTGATCACTCCCCTGTGTCACATGACTGCCTATGGCAGATAAGCCCAATTGAAAGTACAAGCTGTAAGCAATATGTCTGCTTCCATGCATCAGGAAGTAGAAACTATGCAGATTTATTTTAGGATTTGTATCAGCTGTAACAATGAAATGTTTTTTGTTTAAAAGATATAATGCTGTTGTGTATTTTTTAGAGCAGAGAGGAGTTCTGAGTTCGGGTCCGCTTTAAGTGTCCCAGACTTAAAATACATGAACTATTGACTTTGTTTATATCTCTCCCTTAAGCTTAGTATTCTGCCATGAAAACTTTTTTTATGGATGTAATTTGCTTATAAATGATGCTTACTATATTGCCAACAATGTACCGACAAGACAGAAGCTGTCACTTCCATTTATGGAAATTAACTTTTTAAAGCAGCAAAATAAAACAAGTAAAACAGCCTGGTTATTAATGTTTTGTACTGAACATAGATATGTTTATCTGATCATGTCACATGTTGTCTTGAGTACACTTTAAAGAGAACCTGAACTGAAAATTAAAAGTCAAATTAACTATACACAGGCCATACTTGCCTCCCATATAGTCTACTGCTCAATCGTTCTCCTCTCCTGCATCCCATTTGACCACTGTGCTTAATGGAATTCTCCGTCCTCCATTTTAAAAATGGCCATTACCCCATAACCGCTTCCTGGTCAACACACTGTTAAACTGTAATATCACCCACTTGAGCCATAGGGAAACATGGACACTACCTTGCACATTCAGTTGTAACTGACAGCAGATGATATATAACTGCAGCAACTGGTATATTTCAGTTCTGACAAAATCTTGTCAGAACTGGAAGGGATCACTGTAAGAATTAAATGGTGAGCTTCTGAGAAGAACTGACGGTGAGATTAGTATGTGGTATCAATTTGCAGCTACGTCATTTGTTTTCAATAATTTTACTCGCTTCAGGTTCCCTTTAAAGGAGTTATTAGGCTAAATGCTCAAAATGAGCTTTACTCACCTGGGGCTTTCTCCAGCCCCTTGCAGCCGACTGTCCCACGCCGACCGCTCCGCTTCCCGCCGCTGTCCCGGTCTCCGTTCTCGGTATGCAGGCTGACTGCGGAGTCGGCCGTACTGCGGCTGCACGAAGTGCCGCTGTCAATCATAGCCACGTGGGCCGCTGCGAACTGCGCAAACTACTGCGCCTGCGCAGTTCGCCGTGGCCCACATGACCATGATTGACAGTCGCGCAGCCGCAGTAAGGACGACCCTGTGGTCGGCCTGCATACGGAGACGGGACAGCGGTGGGGAGCGGAGCGGTCGGCGTGGGACAGTCGGCTGGAGAAAGCCCCAAGCGGGTAAAGCTCATTTTGAGCATTTAGCCTGATAACTCCTTTAACGATAGAAGTGACCTCCACTGCTCTTTGATTAATGTTGAGAGCAACATCTGTCTCCTAGAAAATATTCCCCATGCGCATTCCTCACCTGCCTCTGTGTTAGGCTCACTTTAAAACATTTAGCATTGCTTTTTAATAGAGAGCTTGTTGGTCTCTTGGTTCACGCTGCAAGAGCTTTTTAAGAGCTTGTGATTTGAAAAACTCTTGCTAATGCAATGCAATGGGGGATTTTTACAAAATCGCATTGCTGAAGTGAGAACAAACACGTAGCATTACATTAGCAAGAACTTTTAAAATCACAAGCGCTTAGAAATGTATACCTGTTCCAGGTGATTCTCCGTCGCCATGAGCTGAGTATTTCTTCAAACCTTAAGTTTTGCAATATATTTTTAGTAGTTCTAAATTACTTGGTGACATCAGAGGTCTAGCCCAGCTACACTAAGCTAGTGTTAATACTATTGTGAGTGGTTAATGCATGCTCCTGTACCAGTTGCTTGTTGGATAGAGGACTGCACTGCCATGATCCCTAGTGGCAAGTGGTAGCAGCTGATGGATAACTCCTTCCAGGAGGAACGTCAAAAAGCAATTAAGGATTGGCTCAGCACTTGGAGCTCTCCTTAAATGACAAGACAAATAACATTTATATCGCGCTTTTCTCCTGGCGGACTCAAAGCGCCAGAGCTGCAGCCACTAGGGTACGCTCTATAGGCAGTAGCAGTTTTAGGGAGACTTGCCTAAGGTCTCCTACTGAATAGGTGCTGGCTTACTGAACAGGCAGAGCTGAGATTCGAACCCTGGTCTCCTGTGTCAGAGGCAGAGCCCTTAACCATTACACCATCCATAAATGCATAACTAAGCAAAGATCAAGAAAGGTGTGATGCCTGTAGTTCCTGCAGTTGCTAGTATTTGTGAACTGTTGGCTGTAGCTTACTATTTACTTGTATAGCTGCAACATGAACTTCACGTAAGCTGAAATCAAACAGCTCACAAGCCCGTGTACACAAAGTCTTAAAATGGCAGCAGGCATCAAGATCTGGAGCTGGCTCAGAGCTTTGGCTCCCATCCTAGTAGTGGAGGTGGTTTGTGGAAATAAACTAAAATGGCCAAAGTTCAAAACCACACTTGTCAAAGCGGAAGTCTGGCCTAATCTTTTTAGCTCTGGATAGACCAGTATTGTTAGATTTTCATTGCTGTCACCATCTCTAGTGGGGAGATTTTCACTTCACTTATCACAAAACCACATCAGTAAGTTTAAAAGTATTCTTCCTATGGGAAGGGGGACTATCCAGTGTCATACGTTCATAAAGTCAAGTGGTCTTGATTCAGCCTAACCCTCTAGATTTCCTCAAATAAGCATTGCACATTTTTGATTGCGAGAACTCAGTCCTACGTGGAATAAACAACATTTGAAGCACTGCAGTGCCAGCTTTTCTGTCCTATTGATTGCCTATCAAGACTGTTGAATTTTTCTGAGCACACAGTGTAAAAGAGTTTGGGTAAGTGCATGCTGCCTCGTGGTCCCTCAGACTTAATATGAACTGCATCTTATACACCACGTAGTGCCGACCATCTGTTTCTTTCACTTCCATTGACATGTATAATTTTCATCCTTGAGAAATTTGGCTACGTTTACCCCTGAATAATTTATTTCTACAAATGACTTTACAATCTCATGATGCTACAGTGAGGCAGATCTTCGCTTTATTGCCTTGGCAGAGCCAGCTAATAATGGCTCTGTTACTATTTTATCAATTAAACCAACTGTAGGCAAAATGTTTAGGATGTATTGTGACAAGAAAACTATCTCTATCTCTATGTATTTTTGGCTTGAAATCCAAATAAGGTCTGTTTTAAAGAGAACCTGAGGTGGGTTTGAAAAATATTATCTGCATACAGAGGCTGGATCTGCCTATACAGCCCAGCCTCTGTTGCTATCCCAAATCCCCCTAAGGTCCCCCTGCACTCTGCAATCCCTCATAAATCACAGCCACGCTGCTGACAAACAGCTTGTCAGAGCTGGCTGTGTTTATCTCTATAGTGTCAGTCTGCTGGTCTCCCCGCCTCCTGCAGAACTCCGGTCCCCGCCTGCGTCCCTTCCCTCCCTGCTGATTGGAGGGAAGGGACGGGGGCAGGGACCGGAGCTATGCAGGAGGCAGGGGAGCAGCTGAGACTGACACTACAGATGTAAACACAGCCTCACAGCACGGCTGTGATTTATGAGGGATTGCAGAGTGCAGGGGGACCTTAGTGGGGTTTGGGATAACAACAGAGGCTGGGCTGTATAGGCAGATCCAGCCTCTGTATGCAGATAACATTCTTTAAACACACCTCGGGTTCTCTTTAAAGACCCTTGTAGAGAGTCCACTTTTCCATTCTGATTTTCACAATTTTTGTCAAAGGCTACACTCAGAGTGGTGCTCTGCAGTGCGACGTAATAGCCTTATTGTAACCCGGAGCATCGCAGTACGGTCTAACGGCATGCAATGCATTACCACAAAATGGCTGTACAACGGGCGGAGCGACTTTCCCATTCCATTGCATTTTTGCTTTTACAGGGAATGCAATACCCACTGTAAACACAGCCAAATGATAATAGCTAAAATAATGTTTTGTCTATGGTTAGTCTGCATAGATTGTTTTAGGGCCACATACGGTGTACAGAACAGAAGAAAAGTGGCAATACCTAAAGAAAAGTAATGTCTATTTTACAAGCTTGACAGATTCACCTTAGAAATGTTACGTGATGGAATGCTTATGTACTCTGCCAATTGTGATCTGCTGTAAGTATACAGAGTCCTTGCAGTGTCACACCAGGCCTGTAAACTATAAACTTGCGTTCTTTTATCCAAGGACGGGAATCTATTTTTGTCTTCCGCAGCCATCTCCAGTTACATAACAGAGCTTCATGCTTGCTCATTTTCAGATGTACTGCAGCTCAAAGACCCATCGTTAGAAAGATAATGTATCCTTCTGTGAACTTTGTATATGTCAATTAGGTGTACATAGAAGTGTTTTTGATTCCATTTTTTAAATCCTTTGTTCAAAATTGTATTTAAAGTAGAAACCCCTGCCCAAATGATCTCCTAGTTCTTTGTAGGCACACAGTAGTAAAGTTTGATTTTATTGATGAAGTGGTTTGATGATGGCACCCAAATCACTGCTAAGTTGGGAGATTGTAATCTTGCATGCTTTGTAGGCACCCTGTATACAGCACTGTACAGGTTTAAAAAATGTAGTCGCCCAAAATTATAGTTTTGGTGACCGTTTGTCTATACAGGCAGTTTACTTTTTTTCAAAATGTGCTTTCTATGGGGAGATCTGGCAAGACCCACCTTCTCTATTACGTTCTATGTTTAGCCTCTTCTACACGGTACAAATTTTTGTCAAATCGCAGCTATTAGATCATTTCCAACTGGTCCAATCGGATTACGTTTGATAATTACCAAAAATCTATTGCAAAATCTAAGCGAAATCTATTGCAAAATTGATCTGAAGCAATTTGGATGTCAACACACGATGCAATTACATATTGGGGCTATCTAATAGATCCGTTTATCTGATGGAAAATTGTACTGTGTAGAGGTGGCTTTAAGCAGTAGTCTAACAAGATTAGGTTTCAGTCTGTTGTGCACTGGGTGTCCCTTGTGATTTGCAGACAGCTCATCTTGAGCATATAATGGGGGGGAGGGATAGGGGTTGCAATTTCCATTGTATTCCCTTTAACCACCCTGGAGGTAATGACGAGCCTGGCTCGTCCAGCAGAAACATGCTGAAAGTGGTAACGACTAGCTAGGCTTGTCAATACTGCCAGGGAGATTTCCTGTTTCTCTGCCCCGCCGGCTCCACTTTTCCCTCATCAGAGGGATTCCCCAGAGTGGCTGGATGCCTGTCAGCATGGTGTGCAGTGTTCTCCCCAGGCTGTTTTAGCTGGGTGCTCCACCCGGCTCACCTCCTAGGCTGTAAGCAGAATTGTGCAGAGAAGCACCTACCCTGCATTCTTTCATCTCTCCCCACCCGGCTACTTTTTCATGCCGCCCGGCTACTATTTCATGCCACCCGGCCGGAAAATAATTCTGGAGAGAACACTGCTGTGGGTAGCGATCTGTGCTACCTCCAACGTGCAGAACTAGCATCCAGCCACTCTGGGGAATCCCTGTGCAGCTGGCGGGCAGAGAATGTGTGTGCGGGCAGGGATTCCCCCTTCTGTGCGGAGGGGGTGACCGGGTGTCTCCCTTCTGTGCAGGGGGGGGGAAATCACCCTTCTATGCGGGCTGGTGGCCGGGTGTCTCCCTTCTGTGCGGGGGGGGGGGGGAGATCCCCCTTCTATGCGGACTGTTCGGGGACTCCCCCCTTCTGTGAGGGGGGGCGTCCCTTCTGTGACGTCACCAAGCCCCGTACTGTAATTACACAGAGCATGAGACTTCAGCGATGGAGGAGGAGGGTGCCAATCGCGGCCGGCGCAGGAGGCAGCCCTCGGGTGAGTAGTGTAGGGCTGAATACCGGGGAGGCTAGGAGATCAGAAGGGGATGGGGGGGTATGGGGGGGACGCACGTGGGATCTGGAGGGAGGAAGAGTGAAGAGCCACCCACAGCCCTCCCGCACAGAAGGGGACCCCCCCCCCCCGCCCTGCACAGAAGGGGGAACCCCCGACCAGCCACCAGCCCACAAGGAAGAGGGATCTCCCTCCCCCCCCCCCCCCCCTGCACAGAAGTCGCCGCAGGAGACGGCCCTCGTGAATAAATCGAGGCGGGGGGGGGGGGCTAGGGGTTGTTGGACATCTGGTATAACATCTGGCTACCTATACTTCTGGCTAAATATCTGCCTACCTATACATCTGGCAAAACTATACACCTGGCTACACATCTGGGTCTTCTACTCACCATTGGCGTGCTGATCCCTCATTGCGTACCTCTGATGGCTTCCTCGGTGCCTTCTTCCATGTCCCTTGGCGGATTTTGCTTTATGTCCCCCGCCGATCGGCGTTGATGACACCAGGGTCACGCAGCGTCATCAACATCTCGCTGCAAACTTTTTTTTTTTTATTTAATTCAATACAATAACCTATATTGAATTCAATTATATAAAAACAAATTGATTACAAAAAAAAACTTGAAAATTATTTAAAATTAATTGAACCACTTTTTGCACAGAAATCCTGGGGAAATTGAACGCCAGGGTGGCTAGGCAGGAGGCAGCTTATTTCTTGCGCCAATAGTGCTCCTTAGAACAGTGTATATGTCTGAACCGACACTGCTATGCAGATTAACTGAAATGCATTTTGCATGGCCTAATTAATTTCCAACTATAGTAAGATAATGGTAACCTAACATGGCTAACAAATTCTTTTGCTTCAACTTTGTTGTCATGTAAACACAGATGATCCAACAGGACTGGTTTGAATCAGGTACCGGTATGTAGCATTATTATATGCCAGCGTGCTTTTATACACCTGCTGCCTGCAGTTCCCCTTCTGCTGAGATCTGACATACAGTGTAGATTAGAAGACACGCAGCAGAGCCACAAGAATGGCAAAACAGGCAGTGTACATATTGATATTTCCATCTATTAGCTTTTAGAAAGGCTCATGTGGATTGAAGGTTTGTTCAGTCAGTGAGGTAGTGTCTCTTCTGATTTTGCATTTGGGACACTCTGAGTGCTACTAGTGATAATTGGGATGTTTTTATAGGTCCAAATAAAGCCAAAGTCCAGGAACATACAGTGAACATGTTCCCATCTTACTACCAACCCTTTTGTTGTACTGGCTGTGTGGAAAATAAGTGCCCCATTTACCTTTTTTATTCCACCTCAGGATTTAGGGTCACTTTTTTCACTGATGTACCACTTACTGCTCTGGCAAGAGGGTTAAAGCATCACAGTGGCTGCTCAGTGTATGAAACGAGTACTCCTGGGGTACTTCTGATGAGTTTGGAGTGGCATTGGTCATGTACCCTCTGGGCTACTTCTGATGAGTTTGGCGAAGCACTGGTTAGTCAGTGCACTATAATATTGTTTCTTTCAAAATAATTTACATACGGTATATACATTAGTATTTTTAGCAAAAGCAGAAAACTCCATGACGATATATTATAGGCTTTGCATTTAGAAGGGCCTAGAATCTCCTGTGATTATTCTGGGCTCCACATGTATGAAGGTGTTTTTTTTTTTTTTTTTTTTTTTTTTTTTTTTTGTCTTCTTTTACTTCCTCTGTCTGGGGATATCCAAAGGAACAGGATTTCCAAAGGAACAACAAAATCCGGGTATACAAGACCATAAACAGGCCTATACTTGCCTATGGGTGAGAAACATGGATACTTACTCAAAACCTAACAAGCAAAATGGATGCTTTTGAAAGGAAGCTATTACGCAAAGTCTATGGCCCCACCCATGAAAATGGTGTATGGAGAATTAAATACATCTATGAGCTAAACTATATAAAGATCTCCCACTATCAGACTATTTTGGGATTCAACAGTTGAGATGGGCAGGGCATGTGGTTAGGATGATCATAGGATCCCAAAAATAATCTTTACCAGGAGCATGAATGGACGAAGACCAACTGGAAGACCTAGAAAGAGATGGGATGTTGAAGGTAACAAAGATGCCTAAGAACTGCTTAATATACGCAACTAGAAACAGATATGGATGGGGGCAGAAAACTGAAGGAGGCCAGGGCTCAAATTGGGCTTTAGTGCTATCGGAGGAGGAGGTATCTGGGGCCACTGACTACTGTGGCTTCAATGTAAAACTTGGTGGTCCTGGGGGCAGGTATCAAGGCACAACAATAACGTAACTGGGTTTCTTTCTATTCCAATTGAGGCTTACAAGAAAACCATAGCGGTGGAATAGTTTTGTTCACTCTTTTTGATAAAAAATAAATAAATAAAAATGTGATAATATAAGACCAGGAAACTGGCTGTTTTTGCTCCTCTTGCCTAGTGTAGCAGCTCATGTTGAAGTAACGCTATTTACACTATGAAAGTGCAGTGTGATGAAGTGCAATGTGATATGGCTGTCAAGGTAAACGCACCTCTCTGCCTTGGTAATGAGCCGCATTTTATGTTTGAAAAAGCGTCATATAAGCGGCAAACTAAATGTAAATGTAAAGTGATGTTATCTACCTGTAGCATCTCATGTCCTAAACCCGATGTTCAGGGAGTCCCTGAACAAAATTGTGCCTCCGGTAGTCCAAGCATGTCTTTCTCCCCATGTTGCACACAATCACAGCTCCAGTGTATTACTATTATTATTTATTGTATTTATAAAGCGCCAACACATTATGCAGCGCTGGACAATAAATAGGGATACATACATTGTAACAAGGGGTGACAGACAGAGCAGTAGCAAACGGTTTTACAACATAGCACAAGGTTATACATGCAATTGGGGTATAAAATGAGTTTTACAGAGACCCAGCAAATCAAGTCCAAGTTAGGCCTCTTGCACACTGCACGCGATTCCGATTCAGATTCCGCTTTTTAATCAGTTTTTACATCCGATTCCGATTTGCAGTGTGCTCCCTGCACACTGCAAATCGGAATCTGAATCGGATGTAAAAACTGATTAAAAAGCGGAATCGGAAATGCATGCAGTGTGCAAGAAGCCTTAAGTTGGGTACACACATCAAAGTCTTTGCAGCATCTTGAAAAGATTTATATCTGATGGGGGAGCTCAGCTCAATAGAATAGACTGTAGGTATGGCTCTCATACTACATGGAAGGGGGTAAAATTGGTCTGTGATCTTTCATTTTCAAAAGACTTTTATCTCGTGTGTACCCACCTTTAGTCCATGAGAAGGGTGTCATTGCTGGGGTATCAAAATTAATGACACACAAAGGGATGGGTGGCACTGCCAAAGGCTTACAATCTAAAGAGTATGGCCACATGTGGTGGGTAGGTGGATGTGTTAAGTGTTTACATTTGGGGCTTATTAGGACTTTCTGAAGACCTATTGTGGAAATTCAATGCTACAAGTAAACATGCAGCTTTATGTTAGGCAAACGTAGAGCCTGTTCATACAGGGCCGCAGCCCCATGCTGTGCACATCTGCTGCCCACAGTGTAGTTTAGTATAAGGTAATGGGCCCTCTGAAAATGTCTGTAAACTTTGCCCATACAGAGCCTAGGCAGTGAGTGTTGCTCTGTGACACCTCTGATATGAACAGACTTGATTTGAGCTCTGAGCATATACAGCCGGTGTGCTTTAGAAAGAATGGTATTTAAAAGTGTAAAAATAAGCTATTGCTATGTTTATTTTGGACGTGTATGCTAATGTAGTCTGCATTGTGTACAGTTCCCAGTGGCTGTTGCTCATCCCAGGGCTTTGTACTTTGGGCTTACTCATTTTGGATATTTTGGGAATGGGACAGGAGGTTTGAAGAACATGATCCTGATAGAAAGTTGGCTACATGGTTGTAAGTTTGGAAAGTGATCTGGTAGTGTCCAGTCCTAAAATTAGACGGCCATTCCCTCCTCCTCTTGTAACATGCACAATAATGCTTTATGAAGGATTCTGTGTTTAGAGAATTTCTTCTGAGCTTTCAAAGGCTGTAAAGAATACACACCACACACACACACCACACACACCACACACACCACACACACCACCCACCCACACACCACCCACACACACACACACACCACACACACCACACACACCACACACACACCACACACACCACACACCACCCACACACACCACACACCACCCACCCACACACCACCCACACACACACACACACCACACACACCACACACACCACACACACACCACACACACCACACACACCACACACACTCACACACCACACACACACTCACTCTCACACACTCTCTAAAGAGCCACTTTAAGCAGTGCGTTTTTGTTTGAACAGAACAAAAAGGCCGTTTGCAAACACTTCTCTTAAGCTGGTAGATATATTACCTGAATATAGTGACATAACTTGTCACCTTGAATTTACTTGTAACACAAGATTGTCAGGATTTTTTATTGGGTGTAGAAGAATGTGCCTTGTACAGGTCCTTCTCAAAAAATTAGCATATTGTGATAAAGTTCATTTTCTGTAATGTACTGATAAACATTAGACTTTCATATATTTTAGATTCATTACACACAACTGAAGTAGTTCAAGCCTTTTATTGTTTTAATATTGATGATTTTGGCATACAGCTCATGAAAACCCAAAATTCCCATCTCAAAAAATTAGCATATCATGAAAAGGTTCTCTAAACAAAGGGAATCCTGTATTGCAGGTGTTTAGAGTTATTAGTTGATTCAGGTGATTAGGTTAATAGCTTGTTTAGGCCCCGTTCACACTTCAGAATCAGAATCAATTTATTTTCGCCAAGTAAGTTTGCACCTACAAGGAATTTGTCTTGGCAGTTGCTTAACAAACACAAACAAAAACAATACAAGGACAGACAGTGTGAATATTACAAGTTAAGGACATTATAAGTATAGTGGCAGTAAGCAATGTGAGAATTGTTCATGTTTAGTTCTGTGCTGATTACTTTCAGTCCTAGCAGCTCTAACGTGGTTCAGCATTAAGTATGGCTACCGCTTGCGTTTTGCCATGCAAACGGACCGGATCCTGATCCGATCAGGACCTGATCCGAATCGGAACTGTACGGTTCCGATCCGGACCGTTTGCATCAGGCATGCATCAGGCTGTCATCCCGATCCGTGGACAAAAAATAGCGAAATTTTAAGAAAAAAATGTTGGTCAGCAGAAGGTGCACCTGGTGCACCTTTAGAATCCGGTTCCTCTGCTGTAGGCCTCACCTCCACCTCCGACATTCTGCCAAACAGCTCCAGCACGTCTGTCACTGCTGCTCCACTCCAGACATGCTTGGCCCATGTGTCCCCATCCGAAATGGCCGCTTGGATACGCATAGGAAGTGGGGTAGAACGTCAGGTTTTTGTAGGCAGTGTGTTCTGTGCCTTCCGTTCCCCATTGGTTTCTGTGTTCCTGATGGTGCTGTCAGGCTCAGGTCCGGGTGCGTGGGCCGGAGATCCGGACCCAAAAAATAGCGCATGTTGGATCCGATCCGGCTCCGTTCTGTACGGAACGGACACGTGTGAACGTCCGCATAGACTTTACATTGCTATGCGGAACGTACGTTCCGTTTGTACAGTATGCGGTCCGGATCAGATCAGGAAAATCCGGATAGCGAATGCTAATGTGAACCGGGCCTAAGAGAACCTTTTCATGATATGCTAATTTTTTGAAATGGGAATTTTGGGTTTTCGTGAGCTGTATGCCAAAATCATCAATATTAAAACAATAAAAGGCATGAACTACTTCAGTTGTGTGTAATGAATCTAAAATATATGAAAGTCTAATGTTCATCAGTACATTACAGAAAATAATGAACTTGATCACAATATGCTAAGTTTTTGAGAAGGACCTGTATATTAAACTCACAGCAGTCGATCCAAAATATGTATATATATTTTTTTTGTCAGATCTAACTAGAATATTCAAACACTGGCAGGTGTGGATTACAAGCTGCCTTTGCAATTGGATTTGTCAGGTTTTGTTATTTTATTTTTTGCACGGTTTTCAAAGTCCCTAGGCCTTCTCAAAGGACTAGAGGACATGATCTGCGCATGGAGGAAAAACGTTTTAGCCATTTATTTAGGAAAGGGTTCTTTACAGTAAGAGTGATTAAGATGTGGAATGCATTGCCACAGGAAGTCGTTATGGCAAATTCTATATCTGCATTTAGGCCTCTTTCCCACCAGGACGTTATACCTGCATTTAAAGGGGGCTTAGATGCTTTCCTTGCGTTGAAAGACATCCATGGCTACAATTACTAGGTAATGCCTAATGATGTTGATCCAGGAATTTTATCTGACTGCCATCTGGAGTCGGGAAGGAATTTTTCCTTTTTGGGGCTAATTGGACCATGCCTTGTAAGGGTTTTTCCGCCTTCCTCTGGATCAACAGGGATATGTGAGGGAGCAGGCTGGTGTTGTACTTTATACTGGTTGAACTTGATGGACGTATGTCTTTTTTTTCAACCAAAATAACTATGTAACTATGTAAAAAAAAGTGACATTTCATATATTTGTAATTCGGTGTACTTTAAGCTCCAATACAGGAGTGTTACTTAGATTGCAAAGCTTGTTTGGCCTAATGAGAAAACCCAGCACTAAGGACACATTGGCCCATATGCAATTGTGTTCTCCTAGGAGATAATTTTCATCCTCTTTAAAATAACTTTTCAGCAGTTTACAATTGAAAAAGCACCCAAGTGTTGCTGAAAAGTACTATCAAAATTATTATGAGTATTTTTTCCTTGCTGGGGGTTTAAAAGGCACTTTATGACAAGTTGTAAAAAATATCACCAAGGAGAAAACTCAGGAGAAAAAGTGAATTGCATGTGGGCCCTTTTGTGACATGCCCTTGACTAGAGGTGTAGGGTGGTCTTAAGCCTTGTACAGACGTGCGAGGCCTGTCGCGGGATCAGGATCCGAACGATCAGGCAACAGCCCTATGCTGAGGATGCGCCAACACGTTGCTAGCCTGCAGGCTGAGGAAAACCTACTCTATGCAGATAGTGTCCTGATTGGGAATAAAACTGCATCAAACCGTGCAATGCTGCTGTTCAGTCGATTTGATTCCCTCTAGGAAAACTTAAAATCATTCTGCAGTATATGGATGGAATTGGGTCCTCAATCGATTTTTGATCTGAGAGAAATTGATTCTTTGGCACTATTGGGCAAAACTCTGTACGTGTATGGCTAGCTTTAGTACTTGCATGCAAGATTGTAACAGCTCTCAGCGTGTCCAAGATGGAGGGACACACGCTTAGCTCGCTTCTTCATCTGCAAAATATGAGGGATGTGCCAGATTATGTAAACTTTTATTTATGCTGCTGAGATCTTACACAGTTGGAAGCATTTTCTTGATCCACATAGGTGGTTGAGCCAGTGTTTCTTCACATACATCAGAACGGGACAAGCCATCGAACCGTAATCAACCGAGCAGTTGAAAACCATTGAATGTCACCTCCATTGAGGGATTGCCAGTAGCTCAGCTATTGCTGAATTGGGTACAAGCACCATGCCAGCTCCACCCACCACTCATCCATGAAAGTCTGCCATCAATGTGAATGTAGCCCGAGTCTCATTTCCTTCGTTGTGAGAAATGTGTACTTTAGTACCCATACCGTAAAAGTCTGGCATGACTGGATAATCCCTGCAGCTACATTGAGACACTTCATTGTCCCTTGCCAGCTTATGCTGAAACCAATCAGTCACGTTGCTTGTGAAAATCATGTAATGAATAGCTGCCATTAAGAAATAGTGATCAGCTGTAAGAGGAGTGCTGGGAGCATTCAGGGGGAGGAGTCTGTGCTCCCTAGAAGTCCTTCCAACTGGGATAAAGGTTAAACAGTTCTGTGCTCCCTAAATGTGAACAAGCTTAGCTAGGTTTAACTTTGTTCAAGCTAGAGCTGTGACATTGACATTGGGGGTAAAAGGTCTGATATAAAGCCTGCGATCTCTTTATATGTACATGTTCTGTGTTTGTTTATTAGAGGGCAAGTTGTACTTAGTTTTGTAACCCTGTTAAAAAAAATAAGATCACTCCCATCTGTAATAACTATTGATTGCGCAGAGTGGAATATGGCACACAGAGGGGATGGTTTGCTACAGTAGCTGTCCAATGAATGTTTGGTCTGGGCAATGTAAAACATCCAATGAGCTGTAAAGTAAAAAAAAAAATAATCAAAGGGCAGCATGGTGCGGTAGTCGCCTTACAGCACTGGGTCCCTGGTATGAATCCCAGCCATGGCACTATCTGCACAGAGTTTGTATGTTCTCCCCGTGTCTGCATGAGTTGCCCCTAGGCAGTCAAGTTTCCTCCCGCACCCCAGAAACCTACAGATAAGTTAATTGGCTTCCCTAAAATTGACCCTAGACTACAATGGACACATGACTATGGTAGGGATCAGATTGTGAGTTTATCAACGAGTGAGCTTCATCTGTTAGTGGTACAGATTAGAGTGAAAATATAGGAAGAAATCTAACATCTAAACATTTTTCTTTTTTTCTTTTGTATAAAGCTTTTCCCATAGAAGCTTTTCATCCCTAGAGCAAGTCATTGGGTTTGATTGAGATAGATATATATATATATATATATATATATATATATATATATATATATATATATATATATATATATATATATATATATATATATATATATATATATATATATATATATATATATATATATATATATATATATATTATTATTATTTTCCCTACCCAGAAGATTTTCCCTCACTTATAATTTGATGACCAATGTGTTAATCATGTAACTGGCAGTACAATTCCTAAGATTTAAAGGGAACCCAAAGTTAGTGATATGAAGACTGACATTTACTTCCTTTTAAGCAGCAGCCAGAATTATCCACTGCTCCCATCTCTCCACCATGGCAAATCCCCTCCTTGAATCCCTCCACTGGCATCCTATCCAGTCCAGAATCCGATTCAAGATACTGTCTGACCTACAAATCTATCCACAAAACCTGTCCAACCTACATTTCCGATCTTACTCAGAGGTACACACCTAGCCACTTACTCCGCTCTTCCAATGAACTTCGCCTAACCGCCCCCCCCGCATCACCCAGTCCCATGCACGCCTCCAGGACTTCTCAAGAGCTGCTCCAACACTATGGAACTCCCTACCTCCACCCATTAGGGCAGCCCCCTCCTTCATCTCCAAGAAAGCCCTCAAAACTCACCTTTTCACTCTGGCCTACTATCCCTCACAAGTGCTCTAAACCCACAGCTGAACTCTGGTCTCCTACCTCTCGTGTCCCTACCTCTCCCTTTAGATTGTAAGCCTTTGGGCAGGGTCCTCCTCCTTTTGTGTCCAACCTGATCATGCACCTCCATTACTGTGAATCCATGCTAGGCATCTGAGTGAACCTAACTTGCCTAATCTCCATGCTCCTCTCCAGTGACTGACTAAGCATTACCTTGTACTCATACTGTGCTGCATGATCTGATCTTTCTTGAATTCAGGTATTGTCATTTTGCTGTATGTCACCTCTAAATATTGTATGTATCCCTATTTATTGTCCAGCGCTGCGTAATATGTTGGCACTTTATAAATACAATAAATAAATAATTTTAAACAAAACACATTGGGGCAGCACGGTGGTGCTGCATTCCTGGTTTGAATCTCAGCTAGGACACAGTTTGTATGTTCTCCCTGTGTCTGCATGGGTTTTTACTCCGGGCACTCCAGTTTTCCCCCAAATCCATATATCCATATGCCTATTACCTTAAGTTCTTTTTAGGATAAAGGTAGATGATTCCAGGTCTAATAGTAGTAGTGTACTGACCACTGCATAAAATAAGGTTCTGGTCAGCAATGCAGTGGTTTCTTACTCCTAGCTACATGTTGTCTTCTACTGAAATTTCAGTAATGACAGCTGCCCTTCTTCATATGTAGTTATTTCAGATATGTTTGTCCTTTGACGTTGCTGTGTAACGACTTCAGGCTCGTACACCCACTTGGTATATGACACCCTTAACAATCATTGCTCAGTTATTAGGACGGCACTGCTCTGCACAGGTGCTTATTGCAGGGTTGACGACTCGTTCCTTTGCTTTGAAGGTGGGAGTGGACCAACAGACAGGCAAAATGACAGAGTGAACTATGCCCTGCGACAGGCGGATTGACCGTTGACATGTTAAAGGGGGATCACAGGCTGCTATACATGCGTGGATTCCCAGCAGAGGTACTGCTTCAACTAGTGAGTTCTCCAAAACCACCCCATTGCTTTCAAGGTTGTTAGTATTAATATTTAGACATTTCCGTGTTGGGGATTTGTCACCAGTGAAGAATTTTCTGGGAAAATTGTCCTTTGTGACCTGAACCTGAGGTGGACCAAAATAAAAGCAGAGACTTTTACATGGTTGCCTCACTGCAGCAGCGATGTGCAAAACCTGTTCTCCTGGTTACAGTATATTTTACATATAGAGGTGTGTTTTTTTTTTTTATCTTTAAAGTCAATGTGAATTGAAAGTAAAATAAAAAAACAAAAAAAAACTCGCCTATGGAGAAGGAAGGCTTTGGGTCCTATAGAGCAGGGCTTTTCAACCTTTTCACTAACTGTACCACTGTTATCTCCTGAAAAATTACAAGTACCACCAGTGTGTCTGGGCAGTAGTTTGGACTCGATCAGGCTCGGCTGTTTCCACCGGAGCCCAAGCATTGAGCCGCTACTGCGCATTCACTCACGCCAACAAGGAGATCTTCGGGAGGTCCCAGCGCTTGATCCTCTCTACTGAGAAGGAAGCCTCTTTGGGATCCAAAGGCTTCCCCCTCCTTAGGTAAGTACCTCCAGGGGCACTTTTTTCTTACAGGTACACATTAAGAAATGGGAGGGAATAGCAGGAGGCATTGATGGGGAAAAGGATTAACATTAGATTGCTAGCCTACAGATTGCCATTATTGGCAATCTGTAGGTAGATGGCCAATATCGGTAGCCTCCACTCACCACCAGATAGCTGGGCAGTGACTCGCCACAAAGTTTGGCTGCCCCTCGCTGTGCTGCCCTGCCATTTTTTCCAGAGTAAAATGAGCCATAAATGTATTTTCTATGTTGCTGCCACTTACAGTAGGTAGTAGAAATCTGACAGATGCGATGGGTTTTGGACTAGTCCATCTCTTCATGGGGGAGTATCCAGGATTTATTTATTTTCAAAATCACTTAGTGAATGGCAGTTGCTCTGTCCAACTGCCAAAAAACTGTGTAGTGAGCAGGGAAGCTGTCCAGCATCTTTGCTTAAATCCCTTTTTAGGGAATATTTTTATAAAGAATAAAAGCCTTGCTAAGAATCCCCTATGAAGGGATGGACTAGTCCAAAACCTGTCACTTCTGTCAGATTTATACTACCTACTGTAAGTGACAGCAGCATAGGAGAAAAGTAATTATGGCTTACTCTCGAAAAAAAAAAAGTACTTCTTGTCTGTTTGCACATATTTAAAAAAATTTGTAATTTTTTCGCCATAGTGTCCCTTTAATAGGAGCGGACATCTTGCTTGTGGTGTCAGAATTATATAGAAAAGAGGTAGACTTATCACTTGGTTAAGAGCAGCACCCATCAACAGGAAGATCAGGTAGCGTGCCTCAGCTGACAGCTCTCTACACCACCGGAGCCGATACTTGCAGAAATCCACTTCAGCAGGCACCACCAATTAAACGTAATAGCTTTATTGTGTCATATGGATTAAAAAGGCAGTCATCCAACGACAGACCGCTGTTTCGAGCTGTGTGCTCTTTGTCAAGTTGTCAAAACTGCAATGCATAAAAACACCAAAACCCACACAATATATAGCCAATGTTAACCAATCGCAGTGTGTCATTTCAAAACATCCAATCATATGTTGCCACATAATAAGAGGACCTGATGGGGAACTTCACACGAAGGAATAAGTTAGCTGGGAGGGACTTATTCCTTCGTGTGAAGTTCCCCATCAGGTCCTCTTATGATGTGGCAACATATGATTGGATGTTTTGAAATGACACACTGCGATTGGTTAACATTGGCTATATATTGTGTGGGTTTTGGTGTTTTTATGCATTGCAGTTTTGACAACTTGACAAAGAGCACACAGCTCGAAACAGCGGTCTGTCGTTGGATGACTGCCTTTTTAATCCATATGACACAATAAAGCTATTACGTTTAATTGGTGGTGCCTGCTGAAGTGGATTTCTATAGAAAAGAGGTAGAATTCACAGCCTTTTAGCCTGATGAGCTCCGTCAGCACAGCTTGACATGAAGTGTCGGTTTACACTTTTGAAGCAAAAATATGCTTCCATCTTATAAGGAAGTGCTGAGGCACTTTCCTAGTGCCAAATCATTCTCTTGCAAGTGAAGTGTGGTCCGGTGTTATTTTAGGAGCAGAAATGCAGACCTCAAACCAACAAATGTTGATTCTGGCGATACCTTTCATGACTAACTGTACATGGTTTATTGCAAGCTTTCAAAACGTTAAGTTTCTTCTTCAGGCATTATACAGAACTGGATCAGAACCGTACAATCTCTTGTATGGTTCTGACCCAGTTCTGTAAAATGCCTTAAAGGGAACTTTAACTGAAAAAAACGCTTCCCAAAAACCGCAAAATGCTAGCTGAAACGCTACAGAAAAATAAGAAAAAGCGTTTCCAAATCTGCTAGCATTTTGCGGATCTGCTAGCAGGTTTTGGTGTGCACCAGGCCTGACAGTGAAACTCCATCCTCTGCTTGGAGAGTTGGTCCAGTGACAATCCTTCTTGCAGGTACACCACCACTTCTGCTAGTAATAACTGAACAACTGTGACTGGAAGGGATAAGCATTTGATAAAGGGCTTGTCCCGGAACATGCAGTTACCAGCACAAATTCTTTTGTTACTTCTTTCCTACATGAAGTCCATCTAGGAAACACAGATGTCCGCATTCAGTGTGACATACTGTTTCATGTCAAGCTGTGCTGACGGAGCTCATCAGGCTAAAAGGCTGTGAATTCTACCTCTTTTCTATAGAAATCCACTTCAGCAGGCACCACCAATTAAACGTAATAGCTTTATTGTGTCATATGGATTAAAAAGGCAGTCATCCAACGACAGACCGCTGTTTCGAGCTGTGTGCTCTTTGTCAAGTTATCAAAACTGCAATGCATAAAAACACCAAAACCCACACAATATATAGCCAATGTTAACCAATCGCAGTGTGTCATTTCAAAACATCCAATCATATGTTGCCACATCATAAGAGGACCTGATGGGGAACTTCACACGAAGGAATAAGTCCCTCCCAGCTAACTTATTCCTTCGTGTGAAGTTCCCCATCAGGTCCTCTTATGATGTGGCAACATATGATTGGATGTTTTGAAATGACACACTGCGATTGGTTAACATTGGCTATATATTGTGTGGGTTTTGGTGTTTTTATGCATTGCAGTTTTGACAACTTGACAAAGAGCACACAGCTCGAAACAGCGGTCTGTCGTTGGATGACTGCCTTTTTAATCCATATGACACAATAAAGCTATTACGTTTAATTGGTGGTGCCTGCTGAAGTGGATTTCTATAGAAAAGAGGTAGAATTCACAGCCTTTTAGCCTGATGAGCTCCGTCAGCACAGCTTGACATGAAACAGTATGTCACACTGAATGCGGACATCTGTGTTTCCTAGATGGACTTCATGTAGGAAAGAAGTAACAAAAGAATTTGTGCTGGTAACTGCATGTTCCGGGACAAGCCCTTTATCAAATGCTTATCCCTTCCAGTCACAGTTGTTCAGTTATTACTAGCAGAAGTGGTGGTGTACCTGCAAGAAGGATTGTCACTGGACCAACTCTCCAAGCAGAGGATGGAGTTTCACTGTCAGGCCTGGTGCACACCAAAACCTGCTAGCAGATCCGCAAAATGCTAGCAGATTTGGAAACGCTTTTTCTTATTTTTCTGTAGCGTTTCAGCTAGCATTTTGCGGTTTTTGGGAAGCGTTTTTGGTGTAGTAGATTACATGTATTGTTACAGTAAAGCTGTTACTGAACAGCTACTGTAACAAAAACCGCCTGGCAAAATGCTCTGAAGTGCCGTTTGTCAGAGCGGTTTGCGTTTTTCCTATACTTAACATTGAGGCAGAAACGCATCCGCAATCCAAAAAATGCCTCACACCGGGAGTATGAGTTTCAGCAAAATGCTTCCCGCTCTGGTGTGAACCACCCCATTGAGATACATTGACCAATCGTATCTGCAGCCGCAAGCTGCTGCAAAAAAGCCAAAAAACCCGCTCTGTGTGCACCAGCCCTCATTGGGTGCAGCACGATATTCCAGTGAAATCTTAATGGACAGGATAAGATCTGACAAAGCTCCTCAGTCTTCTGTTTTCCGTCTGTCACCGGCTCACAGCTAAACAGAGTGATACCCGTCACCAAGGAAGGGGAAATCTATAAAACAAAACTCAAGTATCTGTAAAAATCCTTTCCCACATTTAATTATACAGTTTTAACCTCCATTCCCATTAATGTGGGAGACAGCATGCAGCAAGATGAAGCAGTGTTGATACACAGGTGGTGACTGAAGCAGTAATTATAGAGTGCACTGAGGACTTGTTGCAGCTTCCTTCCATAGATACTCCAAGTAACATGCGTGATGTAACATTGCAACATATGTTGTACAATAATGTTTATTGTAACATTGTGCCAGAAGATTGTACATATTAACTGCAAAGTTTTCCTTATGTATATCTTCCAAGGTCAGGGGACCAGATAGACCATAATGGAGATGTGCGATCATAGTGCACAGCACCACTTTTGATGAAAACCAAGCCCTGCATATCAGCACAGACACCTCATACCGATAGCCTAGCACAGTGCCGGAGATCTGATGTTTTGGGCTTGTTTTGCAGTCACAGGACCACGGCACCCTAGGGATCTTTTAAAGCCATTGCTATTTTAGTTCAGAATAAACTTTAAGACTGCAATCTGTCGGTTTACACTTTTGAAGCAAAAATATGCTTCCATCTTATAAGGAAGTGCTGAGGCACTTTCCTAGTGCCAAATCATTCTCTTGCAAGTGAAGTGTGGTCCGGTGTTATTTTAGGAGCAGAAATGCAGACCTCAAACCAACAAATGTTGATTCTGGCGATACCTTTCATGACTAACTGTACATGGTTTATTGCAAGCTTTCAAAACGTTAAGTTTCTTCTTCAGGCATTATACAGAACTGGATCAGAACCGTACAATCTCTTGTATGGTTCTGACCCAGTTCTGTAAAATGCCTTAAAGGGAACTTTAACTGAACAGGGGGTAAAGAGTTTCAATTACCTGGGGCTATTACCAACCCCCCTGCAGCAGTCCTGTGCCCTCGGATCCGCTCTGGAATCCTCCGGTCCCACGCTGTCACTTAGTTTCGTTTTTGACGACTCACCAGTCGGCCAGCCGCCATGCGTATTATTGGACGCATTCCCTATTGCAATTAGCGCTGTTGTGGACCGCAACGCTTACAAAAATACGCATTGCCACATTCCGCACGCTTAGATATGCGGCAACGTGTATTTTTGTATGCGTTGTGGTCCGCACCAGCGCTAATTGCAGTAGGGAATGCGTCCAATAATACGCATGGCGGCTGGCCGACTGGTGAGTCGTCAAAAACGAAACTAAGTGACAGCAGGGGACCGGAGGATTCCAGAGCGGCTCCGAGGGCACAGGACTGCTGCAGGAGGCTGGTAATAGCCCCAGGTAAGTGAAACTCTTTACCCCCCGTTAAGTTAAGGTTCCCTTTTAAAGTGAACCTCCAGACTAAAAATCTACTCAGCAGCACTGAAAAGGCATGGTGTTTCTTTAACAGTTTCATAGCATCAGAACTTTGTTTCTCTTATACAAGCCTCATTTTTAGCTGCACAGAAGAAAACTGCCCAGGCATTTTCCCCCTGATGCTGTGCAAAGCATGATGGGATTTCTGATGATGTTGTTCTCGTTCTGCTGTTTTGGTGCAATTATTATTATTTTTATTTTTTTGACATTTTGAAGCCTAGCGCATGCAGCTGGGAGGGGTGATCAGGACACAGGACAGTTGGAACTGTGTCTTATGCTCCCTGTCACCTCCTTTCAACCAAAAAGATGGCTGCCCCCATGACAAAGATGGCAGCCCCCATGAATCACAAACATTTGCCTGTTCTTTTAAAACCGGGTGGGTAAAAAATTATATTACCTATCTATTCTAATTAACATAACTAATGTAACTTAATGACAGTATGTTTGTTTAGGCTGAAGTTCCCCTTTAAGAAGAAACTTAAAGCGGAATATAACCCTGCATTTCAACTTTGCTCTAAAACATTATTTACAGTATATTATATGCAACCAGCATTTTTTTTTTTTTTACTAGACCAGCATTGGAAGGGTTACACAGGGCTTTAAAGTTTCTGGAGATTTCTGCAGACGCATCCGAAGCTGAAATAGATACATTTTGTTTACATAAATGTATCTAAGGGCCCTTTTCCACTAGCAATCGCTAGCGTTCACGCTGAACGCTAGCGATTGCTGAATCGCAATTACCGGCGATTCCCCGACGTTCGCGGCCGCGATTTTGCTATGCTATGCACTGCATAGCAAAATCGCGGCAATAATCGCTCCGCCGCGCGATCGCGATCCGGTCAAAAACGAATCGCGGTAGTGGAAATGACCTACCGCGATTCCTATGCTAAAAGCAAACTGTAGCGATTTGACAAATCACTAGCGGTTTGCGGTTTTGCG